>NC_081554.1:43320098-43620098 GCF_963082655.1 Stomoxys calcitrans | reverse complement strand
CTTATAGGTCTGAAGGCCTTGCCTTGCCGGCCTTGTGTATAAATAACGCCCTTGCCTCCTGGCAGGTTTTCGTAGTACATGCAAGTCCTAGGCACACTGTGGAAATAGTGGCCAGATGAAGCACCAGATAATGGTGGATAATTCTGTAGTAACGCTGGAAATATTCCATCAGGTGCGGATAACTTAAATGGATCGAAGCTCCTCAAGACTTCCTTTACCGTAAATTCTGAGATGATAAGCCTTCGATGAACCTCATTATTTCAAGAACCGGTGTCTCCGCGAGTCCAGTAGTATCAAATGGAAAATGCGATCGGTCCTATGGACCGGAATGGACTTGCTTACCTATAGAACTTGACGAGGATCGCTGCCTCCACATGTAAAAATATGGCTACAACAACAAGAGCTAACGAGCATAAGGTTGCTGTTGATATTTCCCTGTGTCTACTTATTTCATAAATATCTAGCAATGAAAATGTGTTCAATACCAAGATTTAATCCCATTTGATTTCTATGTCGAATTGATACAATTGCCCATAACATTTGTAAAATCGTTGCATAAATACAACATATGTTTGACCATTGTCCCTTTAGGGATATTAGCACCCCTCCACCAGCAATGGACATAACATATAATCGGTATTATTCCCAACATTCATAACCCATTCCAATACTGTTGCACGCAATGCCAGGCGTTCTTTCATTTCTCTTCGTCTGTGTGTGTCAGGCGGCAATAACATGCATATGTTGTCCAATTAAAAGCTATTCCACCAACGCCCTCTCACAAAAGCAACCTTAATGGAATCTGGGCAATCTTAAAGCTATTCATCGGATTGCAAATTACTTCAAGCATGAAAACAGATTTGACTTTGGTGGCGTCTCGAGTGCTCTCAATGGCCTTAACGGTAGATGGTTTTGGCTCATATGTGCCGTGCAGGACGTCTCAGAGTAGCAGTGCGGCAACAACAATAACAATCACAGTAAAAGTTACAATAACAGCAACAGCAGCCATTGTGCCTATGCCAATAGAAAGTGAATTTAGGCACTCCTTTCCATCCCCCTCCCTCTCTCTCTCTCGATGGCATTTTCCATTACGTTTGGTGCGTGGCATAACAAAGCATTTTTATACTCGAATAATTTGGCGCTTAAATCTCGAGAGATTTAATGCTCGCTTCATTCGTTTGTTCGTTCGTTCATTCGTTCGTCGCCCATTCATTTATTCATTCCTCGATGTGGAATGGCAAATGCGATAAAAATATAAATAAAAAAAAAGACACAACAATAATCCATACAATGCTAATTCAGTTGGAAAGGAACACAAAAGCCAGCTCAAAGCAAAAAAAAAGGAAATTTGTTCTTAGAAAAAGTTTGGAGTTTAACTAAAAAATAGGATTTAAACACGCCACCAAGTTTGGGACATGTACAATTGGGGGGAAACAGCCAAACAGAACTTGGCGAGTCAAGAGCAAACACGCATTCCATTGGATTACATGCTCAATATGTGTTCATAAAAACAGATTGGCTAAGCTATTAGATAGAGTTGCCGGATGTCGAATATTTGGTACTTGAAAAATGACATCAAAATTTTATTTTCACAAATGCAAGACGGACGTTTATTATACTCTCCACCATAGGATGCAAGCTCAAATCGGTTCATAATCTCACATAACTCCCATATAAACCGATATCGGATCTTGACTTCTGAGCCGCTAGAGGGCGCAATTATTATCCGATTGGTTTGAAGTTTTGCACGATGTGTTTTGTTCCGACTTTCAATAGATGTACAAATGTACAGCCAGTAATGAGACTTATTTATTTTGAGGCTGGCTTTTACTGAATCTTCAGCGACGGAAGAAGAAAAATATTAAGACTACTCTTTGCAAGAAAACAAGCTCTGTGTTTCCCACTACCCGTACCCGTACCCTTGAGTGGTTTAAATCCAGGAATTCTTAGTCTATGAACCATTCCTCCACACACCCATGGCTCCTGAATAAGAGCCACGTCATATCCTCCTGACATCAGAAGGACCTACGAGCCGTCGAAGAGGCCTTACAATGGTGGAGATTTATCTGCAGAAATCGGACCATAGTCAGGATTCAGAATTTCCATTTTTCCATTCCAGAGTTTCCAATTTATCCTCGTTTTCTGAGTCCGCCAGGAGTTCATCCTCACAAGATTCGTACGATCTTGTCAAGATGAGTTTGCGTACATACAGGCGCAGTTGAGAAAGCAGTGGAACCACTCCCCTCAGGCCAGTGGACACTTACGTTGTGGACGATTTCTGCTTAGATTCTTCACTAGCTTCTTCTGTCGAAGTATCTGTTGAGTTCCGTCCTTCCCCGCCGGCGCAGATATTGAGTCCTATCCAACCGTATGACCCACCCACACAGGGCTTGTCTGGTCCCGTTTCGACGCTTTCCTCTCCTGTTTCGATCGCGACAGAGAAACTTTCAGTCTCTTGCAATCCTCCAGACTTTAGAGATGTGGGCGATAGTTCCTCAGACAAGTGTTATCAACAACTGCTGAGTCATCTCCTGATTCCCCAACCTCACCGCTAATATAGACCTTCAGCTTCAACTTGTCGAATCCGTAGATTACAACTTTTTTAGACTTGTTGAGGTCTGCAAGGCATCCGGAGTTTAGTACAAATACTGCATGTCTCCCTCCGGTCGCCATCAGCCTCATTCAATCTTCCGCTCTGTGGTTGAAAGATTGGTATTACAGTCCCTTAGTTTCCCAAGTATGGATTCAGGATGTGAGGGAATCTTTGGTATCAAAGCCTGTTCCATTGGTCGAAGAGCAATATCGTCCTTCTTGACTAAATCTAGTGCTGCACCTGACCAGATCTCACTTTTTTAGCGCACAACGATACATTTCAATTGAGCGTTGATCCCCGAAGGCAATTAGTCTGTATCGGCCCCGATACCAGCCTGCATCGTCACAAACTAGAGGAGACTTAGGAAATTCCGCAAGGACATCGGAGTATACAGATAACAGTCCATTGACTATCCCACTCCAATTGTTCTTGTGTATCCAGACCTATTCTTCTTCCTTGTCAAAAACTACCATCATCAAACTGTTCTTAGTGACATTAGCAAAGGTCCTTGGACTCATATTACAATTGTTTGCCTTAGTTCTTTTGGGCACGGGATGCCTCCCATGTGACCGTAGCCTTTTGACTGACTGCAGTACGATTTTTGAATCTAACCGGGTAACCTTTGGTGTAAGCGAATCTCCGAGCCCAATTAAAGGATAATCTCTCCTTGTCGGTGAGAGCACCAAGCCTCTCAATAAACCTGAGAGCGATGCGTCTTCTATTATTCCAACCTCTTAAAGAGCGCATTGGTTTGCCAAAGAAGGCCGATGGCCTAGGCAAATTATAGGCACACGAAGATAAAATAGTTTCAGCCTTGTCTTTAAGAATCGAACGACCAAGTCGTCTGTCGGCTAGTAGAGCCCAGCGCAAACGGATCCACCAGTAGCAGACAAAATGCTACGGCCTGATACCACCACCAGAACGGGATCACTATGAACATCACACAGGCTGGAACTTTGAACTCCAATATGTGTAATGATCTTCGTTATCACGAGAAGCTTGCAACTGTAATCGCGGACAATCAGCGGTATCGAGTGGAAAGATTCAGTCAGAAGCCGGGTGGCACCGCCTTTTGTTTAAATACTGAAAGCCTTGATGCTCGATACGACAAGGCGAGTTATTGGCGCATTAAAATAACCAATGGTCATAATGTTCCCGCGGCGATCGGTCATATAGACCGAAACGAGCTTGCTCGCCTATAAGAGCTAACTTCACATACAAACGTGGCTACAACCACAAAGACCACTATTGGGTTTTTGGAGTCCATTCTAAGCCTACTACGAGGTTCTAGATATCCCGCTCCACTGGAAACAGACGCAGATCATTAACCGCCTAATGAATAACACCATCGTAGCTATCGTTGAGTGACTTAAAAATTTCTCCAAAAATAATAAAATTTCTCAAAATGGGCCGTTCCACTCAAAGGTTCAGACATGATAAACCCGAAACAACCATGCTAAAAATGGTTCGAATCGGTCCATAAACTGACACATTTCCCATATAAGCCGATACCTCTACTTGACTTTTTAAGCCTCTACAGACCCCAATTATCCGAATTGGTTATAATTTTGCAAAACGATATAGCTGCCACATAAACCGATTTTCCGATTTGATTTCTTCAGCCACTAGAGGACGTTATTAATATTCGACTTGGCTGAAATTAGAAACCAATTTAGTCGATAAATCTATCTATTCTAGCCATGACCGTCCGTCCGTCCGTTTGTCGTAATCATAATTGCACAGATACTTCTTATTGATGTGGGTTGTTGTGTTGCGTGTGGAGGTGGCGATACACATTCAGCTCTTATAGGAGGGCAAACTCTTTCCCGTCCATACAACTGATCGCCTCGGAAACATAATGGTCATGGGTTATTGAAAGCTTCAATTAAATCGCTATGTCATATCGAGCATCATGGGCACTCAGTATTTCAAAAAGAGTTGATGCCGTTCGGCCTTTTACTGAGACTCTCCACTCAAAACCGCTGATTTTCTACAACTGTAGTTGCAGTTACTTCGTTTGGAGCATTCTACTATTCGCAACCTTTCGACGCGCCCGGTGGCTCTCAGCTAAAGTTCTCGTGATAACAAAGAACATCGCGAGTCGTAAAAAGGTGTATGATATCCCTGTAAAGACAATTTCATAAAATTTGAAGCACTAACACTTCTGTGTCAGTCCAAGTTAAGGGCGACAAATGCTCATGCAACCCCGTGGAATAACGAAACGGTCGGTAGGACGGCGAAAATCCTATGGGGGGACTCAGATTGTGAGAAGACGAGGCTATTACTAAAAAGAAGTAAGAAGGAGGTCAGTATAGCTATTGGTATCAAGACGGGACTCATAGTACTACGAGCTTACTTATGAAAAATCGGTGGGGCAAGTGATAGCATGTGTAGGGCATGCGGGGAAGATGATAAGACGTTGAAGCACTTCCTTTGTCATTGCCTGGCTTTAGCGTCTAACAGATACTGGCACTTTGGTGGTGACAGAATTAAGGATTTTATAAGTAGCACGGGATTCCTAACTTAGATTTTCTCTTTCGAATTTACTTTTTTGTATTGAGAGCGCAAAACAAGCCGATTACTGAATTAGGTGAATGTCCAAGTGGAATGGGGCTGATTAATATCCGCACCCTCTTTTCAACCTAACCTAACTTAGTAAATGTGCAGGAGAAAAATATAATAATTCTAACACAATGGATTATTCGTATACAAAAAGTTTTAGTGCTGAAATTAGCGCATTTTTGGTTCTCTGTCGTAAGCGGGTGTTTTATTATCCGCATACATAGCTGCACTCCTGTATGGAAGCATTGTTTTTGTGTTTTGGCACGATCTTTAACAAATGACGGAGCATGTAACGATTTTAAATGAACACTGATTTCCTATTCTCCATTTTGTGCTTCGCTATGCGCTGAATTGCATACATAGTGGAAGCGCAATCAAGTGGGACATTGCCTTATAATTTGATCAGTGGTAGCGCACCGGTAGCGCTGTGTGGCTTGAACTTCCCTTACATAGCTGCTGAAAATTCAACAAGTTTTTTGCTGGGATGTTTCGTCGCTTGCGAACGTATAAAGCTGTCTACACCCATTTTCGCAGATTTATTTCTTAAGATACCTGCCTGTTATACCATCAGCCATATTTAGTTTAACCGAAAACCCCCCCCCCCCCACTTCGATTTGTAAAACATGCTCAAATCGAAGTTGTGGCTTTAGTCCATTCATTGAGTAAATTGAGTATTGAAAAATATTTCCGTCCATAATGGAGTAAAGTCTTTGCAATTTTTTCCATAACCTTTATAACTAAAATCTATTTACAGAAAATAGAAAAAAAAACGCAAGCTTCGAAAATTGTGTTTGCTCTAAAAGGGGCAAACAGTCTGTACATTCCTTTGAGGTTTCTTTGAGTGCTGAAAATAATCGACATACACCTAAGTGTTGAAGCGTTCCAACAATCATGCCCACAAAGATGGTGGCCCGTAGACATTCAAGGCATAGTTCCACCATTAGAAAGTCACAGTACGAACGGAAACGATTTTCGCAAAAGGCATAAAAACACTCAATGCCAAGGGGGGGAGCTAAAAGAAATACTGCAGTAACGTCCAAGCGGATACGGAAACGGACACGCATAGTAAAATTACACAAAAGCGCATTCATGCCAAGCCTCATGTGAGCAAAAATGTAAGTGCATGGGTTTTTCAAAGTGTTTGTAGAAGAACAAAAAAAGAAATGTTGAATATTGTTGTTCTTGTTGTTGCATACACCCTCCCCCACAGCAGTTGCCTGTGCCTAATGCAGGCATGTTTAACACGCATTCGCTTGTATTGAATACACCAAGGCAGCACTCAAATGCTGCCTTGTGTAATTTAAAGTAAACCGTTGATTGCCATCCAGCTGCGTTGTGGTAACAGTTTTTTGGAGCTGTCGCCAATGCATGAATGGCCATCACTGGGAATTTTTATGTCAGTGCCATATATTTTTGTAGCTTTTAGCTGTTTTTTCTTTCTTGACGTGTAGAGTTTGCAGTTAGAGAGACTGCATAGATAGAATTTTCGTCGCAATCTATGAAAAGTAACGGAGATGAAAATTGCACCATATTTTGTAAGGTCTCCATTATAGTTTCCTAAATTAAGCTTTTTCGTTCTTCTGTAGGTTCGTTAGGTTGAAGCTCCCTTGACTAAACGTCAAATGAGACAAATTGGCCCAAATATTCCAAAATGGACTAAATTTCCCCTAAAAAGACAATTTGCCCCAGCTTGGGCAAATTAGCCCAAATGAGCCCAATTGTTTCAAATAAACCCAGTTGTCTCAAATGGGCCCTATTGTATCAAATGAACCTATTTGTCTCAAATGGGCCAAATTGTCTCAAATGGGTCCAATTGTCTCAAATGAGCTTAATTGTCTCAAAAGGGCCCAATTGTCTCAAATGAGCCCAATTGTTCGTCCTTCTGTAGGTTCGTTTGGTTAAAGGTCCTTTGACTAAACGTCTTTCTGAATATTGTCTTGGGATTGAAAATTGGCGAAAGTGTTCCATATGGACCAAATTGTTCCAAATGGGGTAAACTGCCCCAAATGAGACGAATTGTCCCAAATGGACCAAAATGCCCCTTAAAAGCCAATTTGCCCCAGATAGGGCAAATTAGCCCAAATGAGCCCAATTATTTCAAATGAGTGAAATTGTCTCAAATGGGCCCAATTGTCTCAAATGGACCAAATTGTCTCAAATGGGCCCAATTGTCTCAAATGAGTCAAATTGTCTCAATTGGGTCCAATTGTCTCAAATGAGCCCAATTGTCTCAAAAGGGCCCAATTGTCTCAAATGAGCCCAGTTGTTCGTTCTTCTGTAGGTTCGTTTGGTTGAAGCTCCTTTGACTAAACGTCTTTCTGAATAAGTTATCTTGGGATTGAAAATTGGTGTTTCATATGGACCAAATTGTTCCAAATGGGGTAAAATGCCCCAAATGAGACAAATTGTCCCAAATGGACCAAATTGCCTCTAAAAAGCCAATTTGCCCCAGATAGGGCAAATAAGCCCAATTGTCTCAAATGGGCCCAATTGTCTCAAATGAGCCCAATTGTCTCAAAAGAGACCAATTGTCTCAAATAGGCCCAATTGTCTCAAATAGGCCAAATTGTCCCAAATAAGCCATACATATCCCTTATAAAGGGACTTTGGGCCACAAAATCTCAGTCGATTTATATTCTTCAGGCTTCAGTTTCCCTTTCCTAGTACATCCATGATGACGGGGTATGTAATATTTGTTTTTGTCGTATACTTTCAGTGAATCTTCCCATTTCGCGCAATGGAAATTCAAACATCATGCTTTGCATTCCCATTTACTGATGCATATGTCTACTACTCTGAGTTGAATAAAAAGAGTAAAGATTAAAAGTTTTTTTTTTCTCCATCGCTCCAGTTTTTTTATGCTGCAAACGAGCCCAAGTGTGAAAAGCTTTTTTTTTTTGGTTCGCCTTCGTATGTCAGAGACATTCCCACATTACACTCACGTACACACCAACACTTCCATCCCAACCATAGAAATTTTTACAATACATTAAAATGGCAATTAGCATTATTTAAGGCTGGGCAAGTGTGAGAAAATATCCAATAGTTGGAGTTTATGGGCAATGATGACATTTTCGTTTTTTTCTTATATTTTGAGTGAATATGGCTGATTGGCGGCTTTAAGGCTGTGTTTTCAGACAATGACCGGTTATAAAAAATTTAAGGTCGTTTATAAATGGTTTGCAAGTAGCTTTCATGATAAACTAACGCCGTACGAAACAAGTCAATCTGAAGGGGTAATTTCCCGCCATGGTCCGTCTGCTTAAAGTCAAACCGGGCTCCTGTTCTCCTAAGAAGTGAAACACCACGGGTACCTATTCTGGAGGACCTTGAGACTGCTGCAGTATTGCGAGCTTGTCCACCGTCTAGAAGAGATGAGTTATGAATCGAAGTCAGGAGGATGTTCGAATAGGCATGATGGGGGATTTCAACCTGTCAGATGAGGATCTGGAGATCACTATGAACCCAGCACACACCTCTGAAGGATCGGGACCAGGGAAGTCATTCAAAGCGGCAGTTATCACAATATGCGAAGATTCATGATGCAGCCATATCGACACCCGCAATCTCAAACGGCGTCGGCAACCGAGCACAGGGCTACCGTGCAATCGGAAGTTGGAGGTTTTGCGCTTACAAGACAGAGTGCATTTGATCTTGATGTGTCAAATGAAAGGCATCCGAGAGGTAAACGGGATTGGCAAACGACCACAGGGCTACCGAGCAATGCGCAGCTGGAGGTTTTGCGCTAACAAGACAGAGTGCACTTAATTTTAATGTACCAAATGTAAGACATCCGAGTGGTAAGAAAAAGTCAAGGGAGAAGAAAGTCTGCCAAAAGGCTTGTCGGTAAGAACGAGTCCGACCTCACGCAGAGGGAATGTGGACTAATCAGACTCAACTGAAGAGCTGTTCTTCGACAAGAGAGGACGTGAGGACGACCTTGATCGTGCATCGCACATCCACCTGTAGTGTAGTCGAAAAATTAGGCCATTGAAGTAATACCTCCTCCACCAGCGGGTGGATCGAGTAGTTCAGTACCTGATTCAGTATCTGCCATGAAACCCTTCAACAGCAAAGGAGCAAAGATAGGGAAGTTGAGTGGTATGGTTATAACTCCTGAACCAGCCGTAGTTGTCACGGAACCTGGCTGGGTCATGGGTAGGAAGACTGGAGGTGTTCCTAAATCAATAGCTTCCAAGACAGAGAGACTTCGATATCAGTCTTTAGATGATTCCTGCCACTGTTCGAGGAACTGTCTACTTCGCCGCAAGCTGCTTCTGACCCATTGAACCCTCCCATTTTCGAACTCCTAGCTAGGAAATACACTTTATATTATGACCATGCATATGGGGCGTGGTCTTATGCTGTAGATTGCTGGGCTCTAAGACCCTGCGTCCGAGCTTTATCAGGAGCAGTTCGGCACTTTTACGGGGGCTATGAAATCATGATCTAATGTTAATAACAAAAGTTTTGACTGGTCATTGCGAAGTCAATCTCTTAACTTAGCGCGGAACAAAGGGAGAGGCAGTTGTCTGCAGGCTTTATGGTGGTGAAGAAGATCGGTGACGGTTGAGCACCTGTTATAATACTGTCCTTCTATAGCGTGATTGAAGGTGAACACCTCTTTCCGTGCCTGAAATCTTAACAAACAAAAAGCCGTTTAGTCATTCTGGGCTTATAAAAAGGGGTAGTTTTGGTAGCCTTACCCTTAGTGAATGATAATGTTGGTACCCTTTAACATAAAGAAGTGTAGTTTTAGTACCCCTACCCTTAAAGAAGGGTCATTTTAGTACCCTTACTGCTTAAAAAAGGACAGTTTTGTACCCATTCCCTTAAAGAAATGTAGTTTTAGTACATTAAGTCTTAAAAAAGGGAATTTTTATCGCCCTTACCCTTTCAGAAGGGCAGTTTTAGTACCCATACTCTTAAAGAAGGGTAGTTTTAGTACCCTTACCCTTAAAGATGGTTAGTTTTGGTACCCTTACCCTTGAAGAAGGGTAGTTTTAGTACACTCTCCCTTAAAGAAGGGCAGCTTTCGTACCCTCTCGCTTAAAGAAGGGTAATTTTAGTACCCTGCCGCTTAAAGAAGGGTAGTTTTAGTACCCTTACCCTTTACGAAGGGTAGTTTTATTACCCGTACCCTTATAGAAGAGTAGTTTTAGTACCCTTACCTTCAAAGAGGGGTAGTTTCAGTAACCTTACTCTTAAAGAAGGGTAATTTTAGTACTTTTACTCTTAAAGATGGGTAGTTTAGTACCCTTAAAGAAGGGTAGTTTTAGTACCCTTAAAGAAGGGTAGTTTTAGTACCCTTAAAGAAGGGTAGTTTGAGTACCCTTATAGAAGTATTAGAAGTATTTTAGTATCTTTACCCTATGACGCCGAACGTCTAGAAGTATTTTAGTATCTTTACCCTTAATGAAGCATAGTTTTTGATGGGGGTTTCAACCGCGTGTTATGCACAGGCGATATACTGCAGTTGTCAGACCTGCTCGATACCGCTGATTGTCCGCGACTGCCGTTGCAGCTGCTCCGCATGGAGCATTCCACTATCCGCAACCTGTGGACGCGTCCGATAGCTCGCAGCTAAGCTTCACGTGACAGCAATTAACATCACACTGATCAGACCTCAATATTCCAACCTGTGTGGTGCTCACAGCTATGCCGTGCCGGGAAGAAATATGGTGTTTTATTCTGGTGAATGGCTTTTCAAAAGTCCACCCTCTGTTCAATTCTCAACCGGGTCCAAAGGATGGCTTGTTTGTGCATAACAGCCGTACTGAGGATGACACCATCTGATGAATTGAACTTAATGCTACATCTTATGCCTCTGGACATTGTGACTAGACAAATTGCTGCCACCACTGCCATGGGGCTAAGGGAGCTTTCACTTTGGTCATGTGGCGTCTAAAGACATTTTGTTATCCTTGATACAATGTCCAATGTTCCAGGCGGTGTGGATAATACCCGACCTGATCTACTTTTTGACAAGAAGTTCTGTACCTCTATTCCTGGTAGAACCGATTGGAGCCACGATATCCTTGGTAATAGAAGTTACATAAACTTCCATACGGATGGTTCCAAACTAGACGACCAGGTGTGCTTTGGGGTGTATTTTTAAGATCTAGAACTGGTCATATCGAAAAGGTTACCCGACCACTGCAGTGTGTAGTGGTGCAATGGCTAAGATTATATCTTATATGGCTAAGATTATATCTTAGCCATAACGGCGTTTGGTATAAATATCTTCCCAGACAGCTATTAAATCCCTGGAGAACGTATTGCTTAACACAAAAACCTCACACAACTGCCGCAGATCTCTCAACGAGATGGCTGAACAGTTAAAAATTGTTCTGGGTACTGCCAAAGAGATTTTAGTACCCTAACCCTTAAATGAGGCTAATTTTAGTAACCTTACCCTTAAAGAAGGGTAATTTTAGAACCCTCACCCTTAAAGGAGAGTAGTTTCAGTACCCTTACCCATAAAAATTTTAGTCTAAGTACCCTTACCCTTTATCCGTTTTCTGTGGTATCACAATGGACGAAAATGTCTAGGTGAGTCTGATGGCAGACTGCCATTTAAATCTAACCTGACTGATCTTCGGAGGTTGTCAGCATTTGTTTTCTTCGTTTTTTAGGGTATTCAGTATTTTCTACAAGAGTGCCTCCCTTGATCCCGAAAAAAAATATATTTCGTGCTCTTCTTCCATACAGCTTTCATTTCAGCCCCATATTGCATTGGTCGGTAAAGATATCCGATTGGTTGGTATTTTGGGGATGGACCCAACACCTGACGCCACATGTGGGTATTGTTTTTATAGCCTCCACCATAGGATGGCGTATACGAACTTCGTCATTTTGTTTGTAACACCTCGAAATATGCGTCTGAGACCCTATAAAGTATATATATTCTTGATCGTCATGTCATTTTTAGTCGATTTAGCCATGTCCGTCCGTCCGTCTGTCTGTTCATCCGTCTGCCTGTCCGTCCGTCGGTCAGTCCATCTGTCTGTCGAAAGCACGCTGACTTTCGAAGGAGTAAAGCTAGCCGCTTGAAATTTTGCACAAATACTTCTTATTAGTGTAGCTCGCTTGTGATTATAAATATGCCAAATCGGTCCATGTTTTGATATAGCTGCCATATAAAACGGTTTTGGGTCTTGACTTCTTGAGCCTCTAGAGGGTGCAATTCTCTGTTGAAATTTTGAACGAGGTGTTTTGGTATCACTTTCAAAAACTGTGTTAAGTATGATTGAAATCGGTTCATAATCTGATATAGCTGTCATATAAACCGATCATGGGTCTTGACTTTTTGAGCCTCCAGAGCGCGCAATTCTCATCCGATTCGACTGAAATTTTGCACGAGGTGTTTCGGTATCACTTTCAACAATTGCGTTAAGTATGGTTCAAATCGGTCCATGTTTTAATATAGCTGCCATATAAACCGATCTTGGGTCTTGACTTCTTGAGCCTCTAGAGGGCGCAATTCTCGTCCGATTTGTCTGAAATTTTGAACGAGGTGTTTCGGTATCACTTTCAACAATTGCGTTAAGTATGGTTCAAATCGGTCCATGCTTTAATATAGCTGCCATATAAACCGATCTTGGGTCTTGACTTCTTGAGCCTCTGGAGGGAGCAATTCTCGTCCGATTTGATTGAAATTTTGCACGAGCTGTTTCGGTATCACTTTCAACAATTGCGTTAAGTATGGTTCGATCGGTCCATGCTTTGATATAGCTGCCATATAAACCGATCTTGGGTCTTGACTTCTTGAGCCTCTAGAGGTCGTAATTCTCGTCCGATTTGACTGAAACGTAGTGTTTTGGTATAACCTCTAACAACTGTGTTAAGTATGTTAAGTATTCACATCGGTTCATAATCTGGTATAGCTGCCATGTAAACCCATCTTGGGTCTTGACTTCTTGAGCCTCTAGAGGGTGCAATTCTCATCCGATTTGGTTGAAATTTTACCTGAGGTGTTTTGCTATAACTTCCAATAACTGTGCTAAGTAAGGCGCAAATCGGGACATAACCTTATATAGCTGCCATATAAACCGATCTGGGATCTTGATTTCTTGAGCCTCTAGAGGGCGCAATTCTCATCCGATTTGGAAGAAATTTTGTACAACGGCTTCTCTCATGACCTTCAACATACGTGTTCAATATGATCTGAATCGATCAATAGCTTGATACAGCTCCCATATAAACCTATCTCCCGTTTTTGCTTCTTGAGCCCCTACAAGGCGCAATTCTTATCCGAATGAACTGAAATATTACACAATGACTTTTACAATGTTCAGCATTCATTTATGGTCCGAATCGTACTTTAACTTGATCAGCTTATTTGTTCTCAAATATTTTTCACTTGAATCCCATATTGTCATGATGGAGCTATATATCCATTTGGTGGACTTTGGGGGGTGGTATCAAATTTGTATAGCAAATATTTGTTTTTAGGTTACTATAAAAGTTCAAACAAAATTTCACTTGAATCGTGGGACTCACCTTCGAGATTTGACGTTTTTGAAAATTAGGGTATAGGGGAGGTTCCAACCGAGCTTTGTAAAGAAACTCATGTTGAAACTCATTGAACTAAATGTCATTCTTTCTAAAGATGCCTTTAAGCTTAAAACGATTAAGTGTAGAGATTTGAAATTCCACATTGGTTATTTATTATATCCATTTCTTAGAAGTGTTACTTTATGAAGTGTTTTATGAACATTCTTTGACATGGCACGTTTGGCGAACTTTGTCTCCTGAGAGATAAGTGGCAGTGCATGATGCTGTTCAAGTAATTCCTTAACGACAGCTAATTTACATGAATATTTAGGCTGCGGCAATTGACTTTAGAATAGACATGATGACCATTTATCAGTATGTACTACAAATAACGATTTCAAGTAACCCCATGCCAGTGTGACCGAACAGAACTGAACACACTTCCAACACCATGACCATGAATGTGAACTCAGACGCACTTAGTTTTTTTTTTTTATTTTTGGTTGACCACAAAAATTATTGTTTTTTTTTTGACGTTGGTTGTTTGCGCCTGAATGGTAATGGTGTTGGTGGTGGACATAAAATAAGATGTGAAATGTAAAGGATCATAAATTATGACTCCGTTCGTTTGTTCACTGAGTCAGACCATTGACCAGCTCACGTCCGCTTCGTTTTCTTCGCCTCGCTAGTACATGCAGCTATAGTCCCAGTTCAGTTAGTCATGCCTTTCATCATCAGTCATTTATGCCGGCCATCATTATTTTCATATTGGATGTTGTCAAAATGCCCTTGAGAAGTACCAGCGAGACTGCTCCGTTCAGCTTTTGTTTGCCCATAATGTTGATAAAGTTGTAAATGAGTTTTTTTTTGCTTCTTGTATATACGGAGTGTCGTTGCTGGACCTGCTGGTGGCCATAAAAAAAAAAAGGAAACGTTCGTCACAGTTTCTTTTTTCCTCAGTCATTCGGGGGTAAACAATAAAAAGCGGTTATGCTTGCTGGTTGGGAGGTAGGGTGGTCGTTCGTTCAGTCGTTTGGTTAGTTCGTTTGTTGTGGTCCTACTGGCAAAGGATATGAGTTGTTGTGTGGCCATAGTTCGTATGTATGTGAGTGAGTGTCCTTAGAAGTCTGGCTGTGCTATTTGGCATTCTCGAACAATTGCAATTATTCCAATGAATAATTGCTAACAATTTGCTTTGTTTGTCTTCCTCCTTGGGTCTGTGTGTACTCCGCAGCACTACAAAGAAACTCAAGCAAAACCACAAACAAGGCAAAAGCAAAAAGGACAAATAAGAAATGAATATTATCGAATAGTTACCATAGAACATAATATACCCTCCATTACAGAGAGTAAAACGAATTTTCGATAGGTTTAAATCGGTATGCACAGAGATTCGTTTATAGTTTTTAAATCATCAAAACATTTGGATGCAATCATTGAGGTTAAAAGTTTTACAGAATAGATGGGCAATACAGGGCTGTACATTTGGAATGTAATGCAATTTTTGTAAACTTGATACATCGTGGCTACTCTAAGCTAAAGAATACAATAAAAAAACATTTTTAACTGATGGTTATTCGTATAAGCGACAAAATTTCTGAGTGCTTCAAATTGGTTGAAGTTTTAGAGTACAAAAATGGTTTATCATGCGAAGAAAAACAGGCCTGTCGGACTCCAGTTAAAGAAGAAGGCTTCCTATCACTAAAGAATGTCCCTAGAAAAAAGTGGCGTAAAAGTGTTCGCATCAGTCATTGACATGATTATTGCGGTTAAGGGAAAGTTTCCCAGCACTCTTAAAGACATTCATTAGGAAGCTTTTCATACGACAGCGAAGTGGGTGGCCGAAAGTGGTAAAGGCGTTAGTCTGTCGACGCAATTTGTAGGCGTATGATAAAATTTGTTCTTTTCAGCGGGAAATACATGGCATACACGATGGAACCTTTCTTCTTGGTAGGAGAAAATGTTTTATATACTAAAAGCACAAAATACCTGGGTGTTTTGCTGGATGAGAAATTGGACTTGCAATGGCAAAAGCTGGGATTTAATCAGTGTGTCATGAATTGTCTGTGGACTGGAGTTGTTTGACCTATAATGCTATGGTTAGTTTAGGCTGAAAAGAGGGTACAGATATTAATCCGCCCCATGCCACTATGGGCATATACGTAGGCCAGTAAACCGCTTGTTGTGCGTTCATAAAAGAAAATCTATGTTAGGAATTCCGAGCTACTTACAAAATCTTTAAATGTTTTCCATACCACGCCCTAAGTTGGTTCATGTCTGGTATTCTGCCTCCACCTAAGTGCGGGTGTCTGTTAGACAAGAAAGACGGGCAATGACATATGAAATGCTCCATCGCACAGTGGGAGAAAATCGAAAAAAACTAGTAAAAAATATGCCGTGTGAGAACCGGTAGAAATATCACTTTGAAATTTGGAATGGTTAAAGCTGAGGTGGTGGCGAGATCCAGTGAAGATATTGTAGATTTCAAGCTGTCTTTTTTTGTACGGATTTTTGAGCACTATCAAGAAAAGTTGAAAATCACACCTCAAATGAAGATTTGGAACAATTTTTCAAAATACTTCGGTGGCCAACTTTACTTTACTTTACTTTAATTGGCTATGACAGAATATTTGTTCCACTAGCCGAACGTAGAATAGCGTTCCAAGCGCCACGATCTTCTGCGCTCATTCTAAAATCTCTGACACCAAGTTTCGAGGTGTCTCCCACATCTTTCCATTGGGCTTTTGGTCTTCCAGGTTTGCGTGTACCACCGTGTTTGTCTTCAAAAGACTTCTTTGCTGGAGCTTCTTCATCCATTCTGACAACATGACCTAGCCAACGCAGCCGTTGTATTTTGAAGCGTGTAATTATGGTATCGTCGTCATACAGTTCATACAGCTAGTGGTTCATACGTCGCCTAGATTCTCCGTTAACGCAAACTGGTCCATATATTTTACGAAGAATCTTTCTCTCAAATACTCCAAACACTGCCTCATCTGCTTTCACAAGTACCCATGCTTCAGAACCATATAACACGTGCTGTTATTAGTAGTATCAGTGTCTTGTAAAGTGTAGTCTTCGTCTGTCGAGAGGTGGCCTTGTTTCTAAACTGCTTACTTAGTCCAAATAAGCATCTGTTTGCCAGTATTATTCTTCGCTTTATCTCATAACTGGTGTCATTCGTTTCGGTTACGGCGGTGCCGAGGTAGATAAAGTTACTGACTATCTCAAAGTTGTGGTTCCCAACTTTCTCCATTTTCCTTATCTGCTCGGTTGAGCAAGGCTTTTTGGGAGTTGAAACCATCCATTTCGTCTTATCTCCATATACTGCCAGACCCATTTCACTGACTCTCTTTCGATTCTTTCAAAGGCTGCAGTTACTACTTCTGGTGACCGACCTATGATATCGATGTCGTCGGCATAAACGAGTAGCATGTGGTCTTTTGTGATTAGTGTGCCATATCTATTCACATCTGCATATCGTATAATCTTCTCCAACAGGATATTAAAGAGATCACACGATAGGCTGTCTCCTTGTCTGAAACCTCGTTTGCTGTTAAATGGCTCGAAGAGATTCTTTCCTATTCTTACTGAGAAACGCGTATCAGCAAGTGTCATCCTGCAGAGTCTTATTAATTTTGCAGGGATGCCAAACTCAGACATGGCTTGAAATACCTTTGAACGTAAAGGAGTATCGAAGGCGGCTTTGTAGTCAACAAAGAGATGGTAGGTGTTGTTTTGTCCTTCTCGGGTCTTTTCCGGGATTTGGCGCAGTGTGAATATCTGATCTAGGGTGGATTTACCTGGTCTAAAGCCGTATTGATAGGGTCCAATTATTTCATTGACTTTAGGTTTTAATCTTTCACACAGTACGCTCGAGAGTATCTTGTATGCGATGGGGAGGAGACTTATTTCTCTGTAGTTGGCACATTCCGTCTTGTCTTCTTTCTTGTGTATGCTAAGGTTCCAATCATCGGGTATGCGTTCTTCTAGCCAGATTGCGCAGATAAGCTGATGCATATGGCTTATCAGCGTGTCGCCTCCGGTCTTAAATAGTTCAGCGGGTAACCCGTCGGCTCCTGCTGCCTTGTTGTTCTTTAGTCGGGTTACTGCTACTTGGACCTCATTCTGACTAGGAGGTAAACATTCTATACCATCATCAGGGATTGGTTCTGCGGTATCCTCTTCGTCGCCAACATCGGACACTAGCAGTTGGGTAAAATGTTCTTTCCATATCCTCAGCATGTAGTCTGTGTCAGTTACCAGATTTCCTTCTTTGTCTCTGCAGGAGGATGTGCCTGCACCAAAGCCATCGGTTTGTTGTTTAATTCTTTGGTAGAATTTCCGGACTTCATTCTGACTCCTGTACATCTCATTCGCTCGCACTCACGTATTTTCATTTCCTTATTCTTTCTGCTCAATAGACGTTTCTCCTGTCTCCTTTTCTCCCGATACCTTTCCTTCATCTGCTACTGACTGCAGGGTTGCTCTATATGCCGCATTCTTGGCTTCAGTAGCATCTCGACACTCTTGGTTGTACCATGGGTTTCTTGGAGGAGGCTTCCGGTACCCAAGTACTGATTTCGCGACATTTTCCATGGAGTGGGCAATAGTTTGCCACTGCGCCATTATATCATCAAGAAGGAGTGCTTTCATCAAGCAGTTGGGTCAGCGAGTGGAGTATGCCGTCTATTGCGTTTGCAGCTTTTCAACGTTCAGCTTCCGTGCAGTGTCAGATCGTACTTTCCTCGCCATGTTCAAACGGATCTATATTCGCTCCACGGATCGATCGTACATCTAACACGCTGCATGAATGTCTTCCATCTATTACAACGTGATCAATTTGGTCTCTCGTGTTTTGATCGGGTGACAGCCATGTTGCTTTGTGAATATTTTTATGTTGAAATCTGATGCTACTAACTACCATGTTTTTTGTCGTTGCGAAATCTATCAGCCTCAACCCATTACTGGACATTATCTCGTGGAGGCTAAACTTTCCGACTGTTGGACCAAAAATGTCTTCCCTCCCTATTTTCGCATTAAAATCTCCCAGAATATCATGGGCGGCGCAGCAGTCATATTCACTCTCTAGGTGCTTAAAATCTCCCAAAACGATTTTAATATCATGGGCGGGGCAGCAGTCATATTCTCTCTCTAGGCGCTCGTAGAAAATATCCTTGGTCTGATTGTCTTTGTCTTCCGTCGGGGCATGGGCACAAATAAGGCTGATGTTGAAGAATTTGGCTTTTATGCGGATTGTGGCTAGCTTCTCATCCACCGGAGTAAAGCTGGAGACAAGGTGTTTCAGTCTCCGACTAACCGCAAATCCACAGCCAAATTAATGCCTCGTGTTATGGCAGCTATGGTAAGTTCGTCACCGTTTGTGTGCTGTAGTGACGCCATTCCCAGTACATCGGTAATATCTGCCATGTACTTCTCTAATACATCCGCCAGCGCGTATACTGCAGCTTCTCTATAACGAGTGCGGACATTCCAGGTGCAGATCCGCAAATCATGGTCCTTTTTTCGTTTGCGTGGGTCGTCAACGTTTGGGGGGTCCGTTTTTACTATTCCTTTGTTTTTCATAGTAGTTCTATGTTTTCCGGAGGCGGGTTACTGGCCCAGCGCCCCAACCGCATGGGTTTTGTGGGATTGCATGTATCCCTCGTTGTGGCGAGCCGCTTGCTTGTACCTGTTTTTATGCCTTTAGTTAATTGGTCGTCGGAGCGTATGAGTTATGCAACACATTTTATGTGTGACTCATACGCTCCGATGTTCCGCAATCGCAATGTTTGCAATAAATGCGAGACTATGCGCTTAACTCAGCAACTACTATTTGTACGTATAAGGACTGATCTGTTATGACTACATTTTTAAGATTCTTTAAGCCAATTTTAAAGTCGTATTTATGGATGTTATCCAAGTTGCCCTAGGTACATATCATAATTCTGATGTAGCGTACTCTTAAAATCAAAAAATGTGACAGTTGAAAGTTAACATAACATATTTGTTATGTTTGTTCCTTTTTATTTATTTCTTTTTTTTGGTTTGGTTGGCCATTTTCTTTGTCCGTAAATGTTCCATTTTATTCTGTACTGTGGCCAAAATTGGACATAAAAAACTTGTTATCCTTTGTTGTGTTCTAGCTTAACTTGTCAAACATTTCGTTTGGAGTTGTTGATTTTTGCTTTGGCCGTTTTTTTTCTGAGAGAGAGAGAGAAAAAGGATATCATAGTTGTTGTTGCTGTTGTTTTTGTAACAGCAGATTTGCCTTAAGGTCCAAGCCGTCAGTTCCAGCCCTTGTCAGTCAGTCAGTTGTTGGTTGGTTCTTTGGTCTTTTTCGGGTATGATGTTGTTTATGTTTGTCATTTGTAGTCGTTAAAGTACTCGTTGTTGTTGGCAATACTGTTGTTGTTGTTGTTTATTTGTTATGATAACAGTCATGTCAAGTTATAAACGGCTTCCTAGTTCTGTTGATTTTTTTCGCTTGAGCAGAGAGGAGCAGGTTACTTTGCCTCTATCACTGCTCATAGTTTAGCCAGTGATTGAGTGAGATGTGACGTTTTGCATACTCACACATACATGCATGCATACATACATATGTGTGGTGCGTAAAATAGATCTTAATAAATAAGAGCTGAAGAAACCAATGCCAAAGAAAGTAGGGTGGGGGAAATAAAATTTCCGCTAAAGACAAAATTTTCAAGAAATTTTCCTTAAAGACAAAACTTCCAAAGAAATTTTCTTTAAAGACAAAATTTGCAAGAAATCTTCTCTAAAGACAAAATTTTTAGGAAATTTTCTTTAAGGACAAAATTTTCAAGAAATTTTCTCTAAAGACAAATCTTCCAAGAAATTTTCTCTAAAGACAAGATTTCCACGAAATTTTCTCTGAAGACAACATTTCCAAGAAATTTTTTCTGAAGACAAAATTTCCAAGAAATTTTCTCTAAAGACAAAATTTCCAAGAAATTTTCTCTAAAGACAAAATTTTCAAGAAATTTTCTTTCAGGATAAAATTTCCTAGAAATTTTCTTTAAAGACAAAATTTTAAAGAAACTTTCTTTATAGACAAAAGTTTCCAAAAAATTTTCTCTAAAGACAAATCTTCCAAGAAATTTTCTCTAAAGACAAATCTTTCAAGAAATTTTCTCTAAAGACAAAATTTCCATGAAATTTTCTCTGAAGACAAAATTTCCAGGAAATTTTCTCTAAAGACAAATCTTCCAAAAAATTTTCTCTAAAGACAAAATTTCCAAGAAATTTTCTCTAAAGACAAAATTTCCAAGAAATTTTCTCCAAAGAAAAAAAATTCCCAAAAAATTTTCTCTAAAGACAAAAATTTCCAAAAAATTTTCTTTAAAGACAAAATTTTAAAGAAATTTTCTTTTAGGACAAAATTTTCAAGAAATTTTCTCTAAAGACAAAATTTGCAAAAAATTTTCTCTAAAGACAAAATTTCCAAGAAATTTTCTCTAAAGACAAAATTTCCAAGAAATTTTCTCTAAAGACAAAATTTCCAAGAAATTTTCTCTAAAGACAAAATTTCCAAGAAATTTTCTCTAAAGACAAAATTTCCAAGAAATTTTCTCTAAAGACAAAATTTCCAAGAAATTTTCTCTAAAGACAAAATTTCCAAGAAATTTTCTCTAAAGACAAAATTTCCAAGAAATTTTCTCTAAAGACAAAATTTCCAAGAAATTTTCTCTAAAGTCAAAATTTCCAAGAAATTTTCTCTAAAGACAAAATTTTAAAGAAACTTTCTTTATAGACAAAAGTTTCCAAAAAATTTTCTCTAAAGACAAATCTTCCAAGAAATTTTCTCTAAAGACAAATCTTTCAAGAAATTTTCTCTAAAGACAAAATTTCCATGAAATTTTCTCTGAAGACAAAATTTCCAGGAAATTTTCTCTAAAGACAAATCTTCCAAAAAATTTTCTCTAAAGACAAAATTTCCAAGAAATTTTCTCTAAAGACAAAATTTCCAAGAAATTTTCTCCAAAGAAAAAAAATTCCCAAAAAATTTTCTCTAAAGACAAAAAATTTCCAAAAAATTTTCTCAAAAGACAAAACTTCCTCTTAAGACAAAATTTGTGTCCGTCTGTCCGTCAGTTCTAATAACTCTCCAGTCTTTAAAAATTCCACAGACTCGTATTTCTTCCATACACAGGTTCAGTTCTTGAATGGGCCACATCGGACTATATTTGGATATAGCTGCCATATAGATCGATCTGGCGATTTAGGGTCTTGACCACATTAAAGCCTCATTTTTGTCCGATTTCTCTGAAATTTAAAATAGGAAGTTGTAATAGGGACCCCGATATTCTAACCGAATATGGCCCATATCGGCCAGTGTAGGGTCTTCAGACCGTAACAGGCCCATTATCCGATTTTGATGAAACTAGAAACAGTGTGTTGTTGTAAGCCTCCCGACTCTGACTCAAATATAGTGCAGATTTGACCAAATTTAGATATAGTTGTCATATAGATCGATCTGCTGATTCAGGATCTTAAGCCCATAAAAGCCGCAATAATTATCCGATTTTGGCGAAATTTTAAACAGTGAGTTGATTAAAGCCTCCCGGTATCCCACTTCAATATGGTTCAGATCGGTCTTTTTCAGATATAGCTGCCATATAAACCGATCTGCTGAATTAGGGTCTTAAGCTCATAAAAGCTGCATTTATTACCCGATTTCGTTGGAATTTGACATAGTGACTCGTATTAAACCTCCCGTCATCTGATCAGCATATGGTCCAGACCAGAGTATATTTATAGACCGATCTTCCAATTTAGGGTCTTAAGCCCATAGAATGAGCATTTGTTGTCCGATTCCGCTGAAACTGTGACGTGTATAAGAGTTCTCGGGATCTGAATCAAATATGATCCAGACCAGCCCCGATTTGCATATTACTATGGATATGGTAGTGGAATTGTTTCGAAAGAGGATGGTTAATTTATCCATGGTGGTGGATATCCAAAGTTCGGCACGGCCGAACTTAACACTTTTTTACTTGTTTTAAATTATCGACACCTCCCAATCTCCACCATTGTAAGGTAGCTTCAGCGGCATTAAAAGTCCTTCTGATGACATTAGGATTTGACATTGTTCTTATCCAAGAACCTTTGAAGTGTGTAGGAACTGCTCGTGGGTTAAGAATTCCTGGATTTAAACTACTCAAGGTAGTACGGAGAGTAGTCTAAATGTTTTGCTTCTTCCGTCGCAAAGCGCTGAAGATTCAGTAGTAGCCTGTCTTGAAGTTAATAAGTCTGATTACTGGCATGCTCAGCTATACATGGCACACGATTCAGAGATACCGCCTTCAAGTCTTATGATGCTGGTTGAAGCCGCGAGAAAAAAGAGTCTCATGGTGGGAAGTGATGCTTATGCACATCATCAGTTATGGGGAAGTTCGGACATCAACGAAGGGGATGAAGCAGCTCATCGAATATATTATAAGTTGTTACCGTAGCGCAGAGGTTAGCATGTCTGCCTGTGACGATGAACGCCTGACTTCGAATCCTGGCGAGAACATGAAAAGTTATTCAGCGGTGGTTATCCCCTCCTAATGCTGGCGACATTTATGAGGTGCTCTACCATTTGGTATGGCAGTCATGTAAAAACTTTTCCAAAAAGAGGTGTTGCACTGAGGCATGTCGTTCGGACTCGGAATAAAAAGGAAACCCCTTACCATTGAGCTTAAAATTGAAGCGGACAGCACTCATTGATATGTTAGAAGTTTGCCCCAGTTCCTGAATGGAATGTTCATGGGAAAATTTGTATTTGCAATGCAATCTGGTGACTCGTAACAAAGGAAATAAAATTACCTTTAATACATAGAACGGGCAGGAGGTACTTGATGTTATCTTTGCATCAAAGAATATCAGCTGAAGGATATGTGACTGAGTAGGGTTGGATTACCACAGCCTCTATCTCTCTCTCATATCATCGATATGTCAATTTGAGCCTTGAAGAAAACACTGCAAAAGTGGTCCCTCGGTTAAACATAAGAAAGGCGGATCCCTTCTAGGCCACAACAGCAATTGGAAACTGCGGAGAACATCGACATAATGGTCAAGCGGATCACGAAGGCCCTGAATGACTCTCTTATGTCAGCAAGCCGTAGAGGAAAACCCAGGGGCAAACAGACCCTATATCAACGAGGTGCGGAGCCACAAAGATATCCCAGGGAATTGTAGAGCAGACAAGCTTGCGAGTCTAGCAACTACCTTACACATTCCATGGGCACTGGAGTATGTTGGCTAGCCTTTAGTGACATGTAAGCTAATTCTTTAAGATCAAGCCCGAAGAGCAACAAATGACAGATGGTCAAAAAGTAGTGCATTGTACACCAAAATTATGTGCGCCAATTTAGACTTGGCCCACATATTGTTGCAAATGAGAACAGACATCTCAGTCATTGTGTCCGTCATGACAAGCCACTGTCATATCGGAAAATATAGCGACAAACTGAAGATAGCAAGTAACGACTTCTGCAGAAGCTGTGAGGATGTGGGGGAAGAAGAAACTGTAGAAAATTTGCTGTGTATGTGTGTGTGTTCCGCACTAGCAGTCATAATGAGTTTCTCTTTAGGTTCCGTAAAATCTAAGACGATCTAGCCATGTCCAGCCGTCTGTCCTTCTGTCTGTTGAAATCATGCTACAGTCTTTAAAAATAGAGATATTGTGCTGAAACTTTGCACAGATTGTTTTTTTTTTTTTGTCCATAGGCTGGCTAAGTTCGACGATGGCTAAAATGGACTATATCGGACCATATCTTGATATAGCCCCAATATAGACCGATCCGCCGATTTATGGTCTTAGGTCCATAAAAGCCACATTTATTAACCAATTTTGCTGAAATTTGAGACGGTGAGTTTTGTTAGGCCACTCGACAACTTTTTATCAATTTGGCCACGATCGCTCCGGATTTGAATATAGCAGCCATATAGACCGGTTTCTCGATTAAAGGTCTTGGGCCCATGAAAGGCGCAATTATTGTCCAATTTTGCCAAAATTTGGGATAGTGAGTTGTGTTTGGCTTTTCGACATCCTTCTTCAATTTGGCCTAGATCAGTTCAGATTTGGATACAGCTGTCATATAGACCGATCTTTCGACTTGAAGTTGTGGGCCTATAAAAGTCGCATTTATTGGCAGATTCGCCAAATTTTGGGACAGTGAGTAATGTAAGGCTTTTCGACATCCTTCTTCAATTTGGCACAGATCAGATCATATTTGGATACAGCTATCATATAGACCAATGACTCGATTTAAGGTTTAGGGCCCATAAAAGGTTCATTTGTTATCAGATTTCACCAAATTTTGTGAGTTGTGAGTCAAGTTTTTCGGTCCCCTTCTTCAATTTGGCCTAGATCGGTTCAATTTGGATACAGCCACCATATAGACCAATCACTCGATTTAAGGTTTTGGGCCCCTAAAAGGCGCATTTATAATGCGATCTCGTTTAAATTTGGGACAGGGAGTTGCGATAGGCCCTTTGACATCCATCTTCAACTTGCCCAGATCGGTCCAGATTTGGATACAGCTGTCATATAGACCAATCGCTCGATTTAAAGTTTTGGGCCCATAAAAGGCGCGTTTATTGGCAGATTTTGCCAAAATTTGGGATAGTGAGTTGTGTTAGGCTTTTCGACATCCTTCTTCAATTTGGTCTAGATCGGTTCAGATTTGGATATAGCTGTCATATAGACCAATCTCTCGATTTAAGGTTTTAGGTCCATAAAAGGCGCATTTATTGTCTGATATCGCCTAAATTTGGGACAGTGAGTTGTGTTAGACCCTTCGACATCTTTCTTCAATTTGACCCAGATCGATCGAGATTTGAATATAGATGCCATATAGACCGATATCTCAATTTAAGATCTTGGAACCCTAAAATACCCATTTATTGTCCGATTTCGTCGTTTTGTTCTATAAAATTGAACAATGACTTGTACTTGTAAGACCACTCAATGTCCGTGCCGAATTTGGTCCAAATCGGACCATATTTCGATTTAGCTGCTTTGAGGGCATAACTTATGCATTTTTCACCGGATTATGATGAAATGTGGTTTACATATATACCCGAGGTCGTGGGTATCCAAATTTCGGCCACGACGAACTTAACGCCTCTTTACATGTTGACTTTGTTATACCCACTACTATAGGTTGAGGGTATGCTAATCTAGTCATTCCATTTGTTACACCTCGCAATATTGATCTGCGGCCCGGTATAGTATTGGGTTGCCCAAAAAGTAATTGCGGATTTTTTAAAAGAAAGTAAATGCATTTTTAATAAAACTTAGAATGAACTTTAATCAAATATACTTTTTTACATTTTTTTTAAAGCAGGCTAAAAGTAACTGCTGATAACTGACAGAAGAAAGAATGCAATTACAAAGTCACAAGCTGTGAAAAAATTTGTCAACGCCGACTATATGAAAAATTCGCAATTACTTCTTGGGCAACCCAATATATATTTTGGATCGTCTCAACATTCTGAGTCGATCTAGCCATGTCCGCCTGTCCGTCTATCGAAATCACGATAGGGGTCGAACGCGTAAAGGTAGCCGCTTGAAATATTTATGTAGGTCGTTGGGGATTGCTAATTGGCCATGTCGGTTCAGATTTGGATATAGCTCCCACATAAACCGATCTCCCGATTTGACTTCTTAAGCCTCTGGAAGCCGCAATTTTCAACCGATTTGGCTGAAAATTTGCATATAGTGTTCTGTTATGACTTTCAACAACTGTGCCTAGTACGGTTCAAATCGGTCAAGAACCTGATATAGCTGCCATATAAACCGATCTCCCGATTTGACTTCTTGAGCCCTAAGAAGCGGCAATTTTTATTCGATTTGGCTTAAATTTTACACGTAGTGTAATGTTATGACTTTCAACAACTGTACCAATTACGGCCTGAATCGGTCTATAACCTGATATAGCTCCCACATAAACCGATCTCCCGATTTGACTTCTTAAGCCTCTGGAAGCCGCAATTTTCATCCGATTTGACTGAAATTTTGCGCATAGTGTTCTGTTATGACTCCCAACAACTGTACGTAGTATGCTACAAATACGTCTATAAGCAGATATAGCTCCCATATTTTAGCAGAATCCATGGTGGTGGGTTCCCAAGTTTCGGTCCGGCCGAACTTAGCATATTTTACTTGTTGCCTCGCTTTTTGTTGTTTTTCAATATTGAAACCCCAACAAAATGGAGATCGTATAACTCATTTTGCATTGTGAACCCTTTTGGCTTTGTTATACCCACCACCATAGGATGAGGTTATACTAATCTAGTCATTGCGTTTGTAACACTTTGAAATATTGTTTTGCGACCCGATAAAATTTGTATATTCTGGATCGTCTTGACGTTCTGAGTCGATCTAGCCATGTCTGTCTTTCGACATCCCGATAGCGGGCGAACGCCTCAAGCCAGCCGCTTGAAATTTTGCACAGATACTTCTTATTGATAGAGGTCATAGGGTATTACAAATGTGCCATTTCAGTTCAGATTTGGATATTGCCCCCATACAAGTCTGTCTCCTGATTTGACTTCTTGAGCCCTTAGGAGCTTTAAGTTCCACCCGATTGGCTAAATTTGGATCAAAGACTTGAGTTAGGATTTCCATCAAACATGCTAAGTATGATCCAAATCGGTCTATAGACAGATATATCTCCATATAAACCGATCCCCGGATGTGACTTCTTGAGCCCTTGGAAGCCTCAATTTGGCTGAAATTTTGAACAAAGGCTTGTGTTATGACTGCCAACATCCATGCCAAGTATGATCGGGATCGCTCTATAAACAAATATAGCCCCCATGTAAATCGATCCCTGAATTTGGCTTCTTGAGCCTTTAGGAGTCTGCATTTTCAACTGATTTGGCTGAAATTTGGCACAAAAACCCTAACTTATGACTTACAACATCAGTTCCATGTTTCATACGAGTTGGTCAATATGGAGATATAGGCCACCCTAAGTACCGATATACCGATATGACTTCTTGATACCACAATAATTCAAATACTAACTCAGTTAATAAGGGTATTTTTTTAGCTGAATCCATTGTGGTATGTACTCAAGATTCGGCCCGGCCGAATATAGCACGCTTTTACTCTTTTTTTTTGTAACCTATTAGCCTTTTTCATTTTTAAAAACATCATATATCGCAGGCATCTCAATATAGCCATCACTCGCACACTCGTATGTTACTTGCGTTTGTTAAAATCAAATAGGATCCCACATCATTACAAACGACGTCAAAAATGCTATATGCACCACATGGTGCCTATTCAAAATTTCAGCTGCAAATAAATCAAATTGATTGAATACATAACAATTTTGTTAAATTGTGCTCGATTAGCGAGCAACATGTTACGCACATTATTTATGGGCACTTTTGCCTTTTTGCGCCTGCCAAAACCGTCAAATTGCGAAGGCCAAAAAAAGTTCAACTGGCGCCAAAGTGTGCATTGAATAGTTTGAATTATTTAAATTTGTTTTATAAACTTTTTTTTCACCCAAAAAGAAAGTTTGTTTGTGACATATTCGCATAAGCGTCGCTTGTTTTGGGTCACCAGAGAAGTTTTAAATTGAATGGGATACTTATTTAAATTGAATTTTGTATAAATTTAATTTGGTCTAGCTGATGTTAAAAGTGATACAATTCGAAGAAGGTGGAGGGCTGTATAGGGATTATTGAAAGATTTGAAGAGTTTGAACTAGCTAAAGATGATTTAATGGAAAAATATGAACACATTTCTATCCTCTATGGAATGTTCATGGGAAATTTTGGTAGTAGTATGATTATTTTATGGTTTTTACTCAACTGAGTTATGCTAGTTGCTTAAAATATAGACAAATTTCCATGAATAATCTGTAAAGACAAAATTTTCTCTGAAATTAAACTTTTCATCAAATCTTATAGTAAAACTTCGGCTGAGCCGAATCTTATGTACCCTCGCCCGTGGATATCATTTGCCAAGTTCTTTGCCCGGTATCTCTTTATAAGCAAACAAAGGATAATGGATAAGAATAGCTATGTTATTTGAGCTATATCAGGTTATAGACCGATTCGTGGTATACACCTAGAGAAAAGTTGATACCAAACAGGCTCATTTTAGTACCATACGGTATTAATAGTAAAGCAACACCGTACGGCACAACAACAATACCGGATGGTATGGATGAAACATAAAATGTTTAATACCGTTTGGTACTAGTCTTATTACCGAACTGGTATTGGTTTCCAACATCCGTATGGCACAACAGCAATACCAGATGGTACTGATGAAACATAAAATGTTTAATACCGTTTGGTACTATCCAAACTGTTATTGCCGTACAGAAAATGTGTAGTCAATTGCCCCAAATATAACGGTCCTAAACTGGAGATTTAGTTACCTGTCACAGGACATATCCTACAGCGAATGAAAAGTTTCAATTGTCATAACATATGATTCTTAATTATTTATTAAAAAGTCACTTACTTATAGTTAAAAAAATGCTTATCCGTTAAATATGTTTGCAAACAAATGTTATCTCCCTTAAAAATACTTGCAAAGTATACGCATCCTTTTCGAACTGTCCCAGAACCTATTCCACGGTGTTAGAATGGTGGCAATACGTCACCTCAAACGACAAATCTTTATAAAAGTGATTGGTTTTTCCCATGTAAGGGGACGAGAACTGGGACCGGTCCCCATCAACAGAGGACCTATCCCGTGACAGGTTTGGGACCTATCCCATATCCCGCAATTCTTTGTATTCAATTGCAGTTGATTCCATATCCATTGATTCCCAGAAGTGGTTTTCATATGAATACACCAACACAGCATCATCTGATGTAGAATGTCCTTAGATTTGTACTATTTCCATTTTCCCTGCTTCCGAGTATTTCAAGGTTTTAACGCACTCAAATTCTATTAAAGAAATTTTATATAATGGCGTCAATAGTACAAAGCTAAACAACACTTTTGGCGCGATGACAAGAATAAAAATGTGACCCCGTCAATTTTTAATGGCCTCCGTCTAGCATTGAATTGATACCAAATGGTATTAAACATCATTAATGGCGCGAACAAAATAATACCAGGCGGTATGGGCAAAGTGCCGTCATTTTTCTTTCAGTGTACTACAGGAGCTCAAGAAGTAAAACCGATGACAAGAATAAAAATGTGACCCCGTCAATTCTTAACAGCCTCCTTTGTTTGGCATTGAATTGATACCAAATGGTATTAAAAATCTTTGCTAATGACGCAAACACAATAATACCAGGCGGTATTGGCAAAGTACCGTCATTTAGCTATCAGTGTACTATGGGAGCTCTAGAAGTAAAACCGGGAGATCGGTTTATATGAGAGCTATTGGGTTGCCCAAAAAGTAATTGCGGATTTTTTAAAAGAAAGTAAATGCATTTTTAATAAAACTTAGAATGAACTTTTATCAAATATACTTTTTTTACACTTTTTTTCTAAAGCAAGCTAAAAGTAACCGCTGATAACTGACAGAAGAAAGAATGCAATTACAGAGTCACAAGCTGTGAAAAAATTTGTCAACGCCGACAATATGAAAAATCCGCAATTACTTTTTGGGCAACCCAATATATCAGGGTATGGACCGATTCAGATCATATTTGGCTGGTATGTTGAAGGTCGTAGCAGAAGTTGTTGGCAAAACTAGGGTTTCAAGAAGTGCAATCGAGAGATTGTTTGATATTGTTTTTGTGAGCTATATCCGGTTTAAGACCGATTCAGTTCATACTTGGCTCGTATGTTGGGGTTCTTGGCTCGTATGTTGGAGTTCTTGGGAGAAGTAAGGTTAGGTTGAAGAGAGGCTGAGTATATTAATCCGCCCCATGCCACTATGAACATACACCTAAGCCAGTAATCGGGTTATTGTGCTCTCTAAATACTAAAAAGTAACCTCAAAAATGAAAATGTCAGTCAGAAATTCCGTGCTGCTAATAAAATCCCCAATTGTTTTCCGTACCATGCCCCTGACTTGGTTTATGTTCGGTATTGTATCCCCACCTAAGTGCCGATGTCCCTAGGCCGCGAAAGCCGGGAAATTACATAGGAAATGCTCCAAAGTCTCATCATCTTCTCCACATGCCCTAAATATGCTATCACTTGCTGCACCGATTTTGCATAAGTGACTTCCCTTCATCATCGTCGCAATGTGGATTGTTTGGCGCTGTTCTATCGGTACTTTCATGGTGAGTGTTTATCTGATATTCGTCTTCTTATTCCTGATGTTAGGATGTATGTCAGGGATACTAGACATTCCAGGAACTCACATCCGTTTGTAATTGATTGGCCAGCGGACCGCATTCTTATTTCGCCCGAACCGTTCGTAAGTGCAATCGACTTACGGCTAATGTTTTTCCCATCGACTTTGACATCCAAAGATTTAAGACAAATGTCAATGAGCACTACATCCTTTACCCCCCCTCCAATTCCCAATTTCCTCTTGCCAACGCAATGCACTGCATTCATAGGGGACATCCCCTGCGGGTTGGCTGAAAAAAATCATATATTTCCTGCTATGATACTGAAAATTTTATTCACCTGCTGCTTGCTTCCTTTCAGTAATAGCTTCGTTTTTTCACAATCCGAATCTCCCAATAGAATTTTCACCGTCCTACCGACTGTTTTTCCGTTCCACAGTGTAACATGCGCGTTTGTCGTCCACGCCCTTAAATCGGACTGTCGAATCGAAAGGCTTCTAGTTAACCAAGTTTATCGACAGCAGTTCTCTGGCCTTCACTGCTAATTCGTCTGCCCTTTCATTCCCCCTTTCTCCGTTATAGCCCGGCACCCAAATGCTTTCAAATAAACTCCTTCAAAATTTGTTCAGGTTGCGAAAAGAGCATGTGTGGTCCCATTCTTATATTTAATACATTGTTTGAAAGTTGTTACAAAGTTCAACAAAAAATTCCACCTGGAAGGGGTATCTCTTAGAGCGCGCAAATTTTTTTTCTTTAAATTTTAGTCAATTAAGTTCAAATTTCTCTTGGATTTACGCCTAGACTACTTTCGGTAGCCCACTTCGCTATCGTACGTAGAGTTACCCGAAGTATATTACCACCAGTGCTGGTAAACTTTTCCCTAACTGCAATAGCCACGTCATCAGCTTACCTGACCACTTGTTCTGCCGACCGTTTCCTTGTTCCACAGTGTTACATGCGTTAATAGCCCATACTCTTAACTTGGATTGCTTTGACCCGAAAGGCTTCAGGTTTGCCAAGTTGGTTGACGGCAGTCCTCTGGCCTTCACTGCCAAAGCGTCTGCTTGTTCATTCCCCCTTACTCCGCTATGGCCCGCCAATCAAACAATGCAGATCGTGCCATTCTCACAGAAGGCGCTAATCTCCTTATAGTCCAAGACTGTTTCTGACTTTAACGTCCTGGTTGTGATTGCCCTCATGGCCTTTTTAGTGTCCGTTAAGATGTTCACACTCGACGTCCTCGCGTTAGCATCACACCACCTCACGCATTCCGTGATCACCGTATCTCCGCCTGCTGGTCTGTATTATGGTCAGGCTGTCTAAAACAGATCTCAGTCCCTGGGTTTTCAATATAGGTCCCCAGACCAACTCTGTGCTCTGGCTTTGATTCATGATATTCCATATGGCAATACTAGGGTTCCGTCAATCCAAGAGTGCCAATGGCAGCAGTGCCTCGCACTCGACTTCAGTTTTCGGCTCAGGTATCCGATAGGAAACCATAGAAGAGGCGAAGATAACCATGGAAGAGGACGGAAACCATGGAAGAGACCTTCCAGGTTTCCTATCGTCGCCTCGATTATACCGCGATGGAATGACCTGCTCCTATCCTTTAATCATTCTCCCATCGCCGTAAGACTCATAGCCACAATGGCTGTCTCACACTTAATCTGTATGTCTATGAGTCGGATCTAGAATAATCTCCATTGCCCTAGTGGGCGTGGTCCTCATCGCTCCGCCTATGCCAAGACAACATGTTCCCCAAACCTGTTGTGTTATCCTTACGTTGCACTTTTTCCCCATCGCAGGCCACCAAACTACTGATGTGCAAGTAAGTATTGGTCTAATCACGTTCCTGCAGTGTACTATCCTCGGATTCAGGCTCCATTTCGAGTCTATGGCCCGTCTACATAGCGCCCAACATCTGTGAGCCTTCTCAGTACGATCCTGAATGTGACACTTGCAATTCAGTTTCCTGCCCAAGATCACTCCTAAGTATTTTACCTTGTCAGATATCGAAATCGTTCTATTGAGGAAACGTGATGCGTCAAATTGGCCCACCTTCGTCTTCCTCGTGAACAGCTCTGGGTTAACTCTGGGCTCTGGGTTAACATTGAGACCCATAGGCCTAGCCCAGTCGTTTGCCATCTGTAAGACACTTTCGGCTCTTCTGCATAGCTGGTTCGGATCCTTACCGCTGAGAAGTATAACAACATCGTCGGCATAGCAGGCGGTTTCAAATCCCTCCTCAGTCAGTATCCGTAATATATCATGTATGGTGATCAGCCACAGGATGGCGATAAAATGCCCTCCTGTGGCGTGCCTTGTGCCACTGTCTCACCTTGCCCTAGTTTTCAAAAACGCCAGATATTGGAAATGGAAATTTGAGCGAAATCTTGTTTGCACTCTTTTAGTAATCTGAGAACAAAATAATCTCGATTAAATCTTGCTTTGCGACTCTTGTATACCATTTTTAAACACTATTCTCGGGATCATAGAACTAACGAAAATCGGTTGGTTGCGCAACACATTAACTTTTAAATTTTATTTATATTGCCTTTTTATTTCATTTCATTTTCTAATGCTCAATACATATGTTCATGCACTTTGGCTCCATGTTAAGCCATATTTCACCATTGTCCTTGATGATGAGATGTGCTGTCGAACTGTCAGTCCTTTTTGTTTTTTTTTTTTTTTTGCAACGGTTGCTATTTTATATTCTGGCTGTTGTTGTTTTAAGTTACTTTCTCATTTTATCCTTTTTGTAAACAATTTTCTATACTTTGCATAGATTATTTAAAGAATTTGTATTTTCTTTTTGTAAATGCCTTTTGGGCATTTACTGACCGAAATACTTAAGAATGGAGTGGGATTGTTTCAATAAGACGTGGGCCATTCCAGGAAGCCTACAACCACAATGAATGCATGTTTTTTTAGGTAGTAAAAAAATTTTTCAATAAATATGACGAAACTGAAGTATCAATTACGCGAACAGCTCGGATGTATGGCTCTGAAAGCTTGGGGTTGAACCCTTGTAATAATAATATTTGGAAGTGGCTTATTGAGTTAGTAAAATGCAACTTGTCCATGAGCATTTCATTAAAGAACAGAGGCAAACTTTTCTCATATCAATTTGTTCTATCCTATTCTAGTTCAAGCTCAATGCTAAGGGACCTCCTTTTATAGCCGAATCCGAACGGCGTATAGCAGTGCGATACTTCTATGGGGAGCAGTTTTTATGTGGCTTCTATGCAAGGCATATTACCTCACAAATATCGCCATCATTAGGAGGGGAAAACTACTGCTGAAAAACGTTTTTCGGATATTCTCGCCAAGATTTGAACCCAGGCGTTTAGCTTCATAGCCAGACTTGCTAACCTCTGCAATATGGTGACCTCCTTCTTGTTGAGTGAATAGCACAATTAAACAATCCAATTATGCAACAACAATACATGACTTTGGGATAATGCACTTTCACAGTAGTAATCATGCTACTATGCCACTACTGTTGTACATGGTATTAGAACTCACAATGATACGCCGAAGGAAGAGAGATAGATCCTTTGGTATGTATAAGGGTTGACACACTCACTGCTTCGATTCAGATATGCCCGTAGTCTGTCTATCTGTGCGTCTGCCTGTTTGCCTATCTGCACATCTGTCAGCTTGTCTGTCTGTCCATGCGATATGTTTGCCTGTCTGTCTGTCTATCTGGCTGTTTGTATTTTTTGCTTGGCTGGTGATGTGGATGTTTTCTTGGAAAGATGGTTTCAGTCTCTAAAACATGCACGATTCCTACGTACTAAACCAATCCCCCATCTCATATTCCCGATCCTGGGGAACTCCCAGATGGCATAACTTCGCGGGGGGCCGGCTCAATCACAGCATTGTTTCACCTATTCAGATACTATCTGCACTTTACTAGCTCTGGGTTACTTGTAACGCCTTTCGGGCGATCTCTTCCTCTTTCAGTCCTTTGTTATATACGCGTCTATCACTTTCCAATTCTACTCCAATTCTAGCGTGAAGGTTTCCTTATTGTCTGCCATTAACCGCTTGTTTATGAAAGACTCCAACGTTCGCGACCTATGCTGAACCTGGGTCATGTGAATACAGGATGCAGGACATGTTTATGAAGGACTCCAACGTTCGCGACCTAAGCTGAACCTGGGTCATGTAAATACAGGATGCAGGACATTGTAGGACAATTTGGGCTCCGTGGAACTATCCGATTCTAGCATGACGGTTACTGTTGCAACCATGACCTGTCATAAATTGGGTTACGTTGAAATTTAGCTCCCCATGCTTTCGCGTTAACCAATTATTTGAATTGACCAACGGCAATTTGGGAAATTATCCCATCACCTCTGCCAATATTCCATTGTTGTTTCTTTCTCAGATCTACGAATGGCCTTTCTTGGCGTGCTGCCATCTTCGAGTACTCTCCTATATACATTGAATGTTCCTTAGCAAATATATATTAAAGGCTATCGTCCCTTCTACCACGTGTGCTGCGTCGCTTAAGATGATTCTGTAGCCACTGCACAACCGGATACAGTTTCGTCGAGCTATGATGACATCCATAGAATCTTGAAGACGTCTTTAGTTTCGGTTCCCAAACAGGGGCTCCATACAGTAGACAAGAATTTACTAGACTCTTGGGCTTTGTATCGTGCCGCCTATGTTTGGCAACATTGTGGAAGGTGCGTTGTGAACATTTGATGCCTATTTAACAGCCTATTCCACGTGCTGATTTGTCAAGCGTTCATATTAGGACTCCTAGGTATTTTAGACTTTCGGTTGATTTTATCTCAACTCTACCCACTTTAATAATCAGGTTCTCCTTTTTCTCTTCCCACTTATGAGAACAGCCTCCGTTTTATGTTCCGCTAGATGTAGGTTCATTGTAGTTAACCAGTCTTTAACTATTTTGTCTATACAAATATGACAATGCCATCTGCAAATCCACCGATTGTAGCTTTTTCTGGTAAATTAAGTGTAATATACCGTCATACATGATCTTCCACAGAAGTTAACCAAGTACAGATCCTTGAGGCACTCCAGAGGTTACCATATATGAAACGACGCCCTTATCAGTGTCGACACATAGTACTTGGTTCGAGAAATAGCTTTTAATTTTTGCTATAAGGTTTTAAGGAACGGAGGTCCCCGTAGCGCAGAGGTAAACATGTCCGCCTACGACGCTGAACGCCTGGGTTCGAATACTGGCTAGACCATCGGAAAAAATTTTTCAGCGGTTGTTTGTGAGCTACTATGCCATGTAAAACTTCTCTCCAAAGACGTGTCGCATTGCGCACGCCGTTCGGACTCGGCTATGAAAAGGAGGCCCCTTATCATTGAGCTTAAAATTGAATCGGACTGCATTCATTGATATGTGCGAAGTTTGACCCTGTTCCTTAGTGGAATGTTCATGGGCAAAATTTGCATTTGCATTTTGGTTTTGAGGATCGATTATATTTCTTAGTTAAAAAAATATGTTTCCAACTCGCGGAATTGAAAGCGCTTTTGACGTCGAGAATTATGACTGCACAGTACTTTCTTCCGTTGTCCTTAGTCATAATGGCGTTTCTGCCAGAACCTTTGGTACCGCCTCTCCTAACCTAGAGATATCAGACGCTGACCAGGAAGCCGCCCAATAGGGGTCAGACGCTCTTGGATTTTCGTTCCAATCAATGTGGGTGCACCAACCATTCATGTTGCAGGACCCCTTCTAGGGATCTAGAGTCCTGCTGTTCTTGGTTGGGGGCTCCTTATACTTCTCAGCTAACCTTCATATCTGGAGGCCGTTCAGCCATCCGCAAGCTGCTGACCCCGGTAGAAACCGGAGTTTAACGCTATGCTATCTGTTTGTTTGTCCTTCCGTGCTTCTGTCTGTCTGTATGTTCCCCTATCCGTCCAGTGTATGTCTGTCTGTCCGTCTGTCGATCCATAGCTATTCAGAAAGGCTTCCTGTACGTATGACTGTGTGTGAAAGACTCCAACAACTTAGGTTTTTTATTCCCTTCAACCTAACTATGTAAACTAGGGTATACTAGCATGGATTGACCCATATAAAACTAAAACCTTACATACTATTTCATGTGTGTGTGTACATTCACGTACATTTGGATTTTCCATTTACCTTGGTTCGTTTAATTTTATTTTTTTTTCTACAATTTTTATTTCGAACAGCACAACAAAGATACAAACCAGAGTTTATTTTGAGCAATATAAGGAGAGCACAAACCAAAACCTATCCACGCAAACCAAAAAAAAAAAGGTTTAAGGTTGCCTTTTTTTGCTTTGTTTTCTTGTGTATCTCCTCTATTTGTTTATGTTGGCCATAGCATAAAATTGAGTTAAAAAATCTTGCCTGCAGCCGTTGATGGTAGTGCCACCCACATACATGCATACTCGTACGTCCATGTTATCTCTGAGGTGGTGCGTTTAGATTTGAATATTTTATTTTTCAACCGTAAACAATTTTTGCCTGTCAAAACAATTTTTTCCAATTGTGTTTACAAGGTCTTCTCTATTTCTTTCCTTCTTTGCTGTCATTTTTTATGGGGTGCCCTAAAATTTCGTAGTCAAAATCATGAATGCAGAACATATGGAAATGGGGCTTTTATGTCGTCCCAGTGAGTAAGTCAGCCAGTCAATAATGGTTGTTATTTTAATGACAGGCAAAATTATTCGTTTCGACAACACACTAGAGCTTACTTGCAATGACTATGGACTCACATCAAGGTGGGAAATGTATGGGTATATTTAGGTAATACCCAATCGAAAACACGGCTTGTTATTTATATCCTTCGAAACAAGTTAATCGAAATGTAAGCACGTAAAGGTTACCATTGGATAGATGCAAATGCAAATTTGCCCATGAACATTCCATTAAGGAACAGAGGGCAAACTTCTCACATATCAATGAGTGCAGTCCGATTCAAGTTTAAACTCAATGATAGGGGATCTCCTTTTTATAGCCAATTCCGAATGGGAGAAGTTTTTACATGGCTTAGCACCTCACAAAAGTCACCAGCATTAGGGGGGATAACCATCCTTGAAACAATTTTTTTGTTCTCGCAAGGGTTCGAACCCATCAGGCAAACTTTTGAGCTATGGTGGGCTCCACGATAAGATGAATAGATTATGAAAAATAAGTTCACAGTGTTTTCAAGTTGATTTTGTTCATTTTTATACCCACCTCCGAAGGATGGGGGTATATTCAATTTGTCATTCCATTTGCAACACATTGAAATATCCATTTCCGACCCTATGAAGTATATATATTCCTAATCAGCGTAAAAATCTAAGACGATCTAGCCATGTCCTTCCGTCTGTCTGTTGAAATCACGCTACAGTCTTTGAAAATAGTGATGCAAATGCAAATTTTGCCCATAAACATTCCACTAAGGAACAGGGACAAACTTCTCACATATCAATGAGAGCAGTCCGATTTAAGTTTTAAGCTCAATGATAAGGGACCTCCTTTTTATAGCCGAGTCCGAACTGAGTACCCCAGTGCGACACATCTTTGGAGAGAAGTTTTGCATGGCATATTACCTCACAAATGTTGCCAGCATTAAGAGGGGAAAACCACCACTGACATTTTTTTATGATGGTCCCGCCAGGATTCGAACCCAGGCGTTCAGCGTCATAGGAGGACATGCTAACCTCTGCGCTGCGGTGGCCTCCTGAAAACAGTGATACTGAGCTGAAACTGTCTTTTTTGACCATAGGCAGGTTAAGTTCGAAGATGGGCTATATCGGACTATATCTTGATATAGCCCCCTGTAGACCGATCCGCCGATTTGAAGCCTTAAGCCAATAAAAGGCACATTTATTATCGGATTTTGCTAAAATTTTTACAGTGAGTTGTGTTAGGCCAGTCGATATTCTTCTTCAATTTGGCCCCGATAAGTCCAGATTTGGCTATAGCTGTCATATAGACCGATTTAGGGTCTTGGGCCCATAAAAGGCGCATTTATTGTCCGATGTCGCCGAAATTTGGGACAGTGAGTTGTGTTAGACTCCTTGACGTCTGACTGCAATTTGCCCGAGATCGGTCCCGATTCGGATATAACTGCCATATAGACCGATATCTCGATTTAAGGTTTTGGGCCCATAAAAGGCGCATTTATTGTCCGATGTCGCCGAAATTTGGGACACTGAGTTGTGTTACGCCCTTCGACATCCTTCGACAATTTTGTTCATATCGGTCTAGATTTGGATATAGCTGCCATATAGACCGATATCTCTATTTAAGGTTTTAGACCCATAAAAGTCGCATTTATTGCCTGATGTTGCCGAAAATTGGGAAAGTGAGTTGTGTTAGTCCCTCCGATATCCTTCATCAAGTTTGTCCAGATCGGTCCAGAATTAGATATAGCTGCCATATATACCTATATCTCGATTTAAGGTTTTGGGCCAATGAAAGGCGCATTTATTGTGCGATGTCGCTGAAATTTGGGACAGTGAGTTGTGATAGGCTCCTTGACGTCTTTTTGCATTTTTCCCTAGATCGGTCCAGATTTGTACCGGTGCCATATAGACCGATATCTCTATTTAAGGTTTTGACCCCATAAAAGGCGCATTTATTGTCCGATTTCGCCGAAGTTTGAGACAGTGAGTTGTGTTGGGCCCCTCAATATCTTTCTGCAATTTGGCTTAGATCGGTCCAGATTTGGATATAGCTCCCAGATAGACCGATATCTCGATTTAAGGGGAAGGTACGCTCCCTTCCGATATCGAAAATTTTTTTGTCGAATTCATTTGTTCAAGTCACTGCAAGTAACACAAATAATGGTCGTGCGTCAAAACGGTCCGAGTCTGATTATGCTAGAAAAACTTTCCATTGGAAATGGCATATTGCCCCTGGCAACACCTGGTGTTGCCTACTAGAAACTTATGTAGCAGCCCTCGTATGACGAAATTCCAATCATCGGCTATTCTTTTTTCTACCTACACCGCGCACAAGAGCTGGTGCATACGCCTCATCAGTATCCTGTATTCATGACTTCAGTAGTATCTCGGCAATCCTGGTCAAATCATGAAATTCTTGGGTAGGCTTTTGATATCCAACTAACGACTTTGCCTTACTTTTCGTAGAGTGGGACTAGGTATTTCCAAAGTCGTTTCGGATTTGAGGTAAGCAGAAGTTTTTGCCCCCATTCCTACTACATCTATTGAAAGAAGTGCCCTTTTTCGCCACCATTTGTGAACATTTCAAGAAAATCCGTTCTTGAGACTATGCGAAAAATACATTTTAAACAAACTTACAAACAAAGCCATTGTATTTATAAGCAAATTTTATTACTAACAGATTTCATTGTGTAATAGAACTCTAGGAACTTATGTTAATTTTAATCTAGCACTTAATGCCCTTCGTATTGATTGATGGCAGAGGAATATGTTCTTGGGAATCACAAGGTGTTCTTGCCAATTGCAAATACTAGAGCTCTTTCTTCAAGATGTGAATTTACTTCATTTTACCCTGATTTCTGAAACGAGTTCACCATAGCTAACAACGCCTTCTATTTTTTTTTTGTTATTTAATATTTAACAAGTGTTACAAATGCAACAATAAAGTTTTGGCACCTCCTCATCCTGAATTTGACCCGGGGTTAGGAAAAAAAGAACAACTTTTCTTGCTGTTTTGTTTTTTTTTTTTTCTTTTTTTTTTTTGGCAAATATTGGATAGACACGTTTTTGCCTGGTAAACTTTTATAGCTGATGGGTCATGGTAGGCGAATGAAGTCGTAAATAAATGAAGGCCTTTTCGTTTGGATGTTGTCGCCATAGAACGGTCATTGAGGGGGTGAAATATGACGGAAACTTGGAAAGTGTGAGAGCTTGTTATGTCCGTACGAAAAATGCGAGCATAAGTGTTGGACACTCGGAAACAAGAAACTTTCTATAACCATGAAAATTAAATGAGGCTTCATCAGGCCTTTGTTCTTCGCTCTGGTCCCAGCCCCCATTGGTGTTGTTTAAACTGGAATTTTTAACGATTTCGCATGTGCCGGCTGGCATCCTTTATCCTGCCCCATTGCCCGATCCAATCATTAAATGATGTATTGTTGAGCAAACTTTTGCTATTTCATACTTGACTACAACTCAACTCTAGCAAGGTGGTTGGGAGGGTGGGTGTTAGACAGAGGGCCTCTATATTTGATTAAGTGGGAGTGAGAAGAAGTTGTTGCTCAGCCAATGTTTGTGGGTATCGATGATGGTAGACCGTGCCAGGTCGTGGTCTATTTTGCGCTGTGTTAGCCTGCTGCCTGGCTCTGGTGTCACCTCTAATGCTGCCATTGTCGATGTTCATTTTGTTCTCCTTGTCAGTTGTTTATGCTAATCCTGACACGTTCTTTATTAAGCCGAATTCAACACTTGTTAGTGTGTGTCCTTTTTCTTTTTTTGTTGTTTTTTTTGCTTTGACTCTTCCTCCACCGTTCGATGAGTTTTTGTCCGCTCTTTAGTTAATTTGTTTTGGTGTCATGTTTTTCTTGGGTGCTTGTGACGAAAAATTTGTTTGCAAGAAAAGGATTCGTTAAAGATGCAAAGTTTTTTCTACTTTCATTGCACGGACTTAAAATTGCTGAAGCTTAAGTCGTTTGTTTTTGGTTTTTTTTTTGTTCTCTTTTTTTTTTGCTAATATTGAACTATTAATTTTTAAAGAGTCTTAAGTCAATGGGTTTTAAGAGGATATTCTTAAGTCAGATATGTTAATTTTAAATGGGGTGTTAATTTAAATCTAGCGCACGCAAAAGTAAAACATTTGGCATATCTTTGCGACAATCAAATGCTTTATTCGGCAAGTACTGCTTTTATAGAAACTGTGCAACTTTCCCCTCTACCTTTGAAAATTTGTCATGAATTTGCCACATTTTGATGTTAAAGTCACTACTGTTATGGCAAAACTTTTATGAACTTCTTCTGTGGTAAAGGATGGTTCTTTTACGACAAAATTCAAAACTTCGTTTAAGTCAAAAATGCTTCGTTTACAGCAAAAGAGTATTACTTTACCTTAGTTGGCCATTACAGAAGATTTATTCCGATAGCCAAACGTAGAATAGATGTCCAAGCGGCTCGATCTTCTGCGCTTCAATCTCTTCTTCAATCTCTGACACTCAGTTTCGAGATGTCGCCCTCCATTTGGTCACTCCATCATAGTTTTGGTCTTCTCCTTTTGCTTTTTCTATTATGGTTGCCTTCAAAATACTTCTTTGCTGGAGCTACTTAGCTCATACAGCACGTGGTTCATTCGACGCATAGGCTAGGTTAGATTGAAAAGAGAATGCGGATATTATTCCGCCCCATGCCAGTATGGACATACCCCTAAGCCAGTAATCGACTTGTTGTGCGCTCTAAAAAAAAAAAGGTAACCTCGAAAAAAAATCCCAATTGTTTGTAAGTCTTTGAGTCGCATATCTAGAACAGCCTCCAGTGCCCCTAGTGGGCTTGGTCTTCATCGCTCCGCCTATGCCCAGGCAACTTATTCTGTGAACTTTGTGAAAAATTTCAAAGCCCTAGGTTGTCCAGTCGCCTTTTAGCAGGCGTCTCGACGGTTTGAGTCGATCTAGCCATGTCCATCCGTCCGTCTGTCGAAATCACGATAGTGGTCCAGCGTAAAGCAAGCCGCTTGAAATTTTGCACAGATACTTAATATTGATGTAGGTCATTGGAGATTGCAAATGGGTCATATCGCTTCAGATTTAGATATAGCTCCCATATAACCCGATCTCAAGATTTGGCTTCTGGACCCCTTACAAGCCGCAATTTTTGTCCGATTTGGCTGCAATTTTGAATGTGGTGTTCCATAATGACTTCCAACAACTGTGCCTAGCTTTCGTATAAACCGATCACCCGATTTGACTTCTTGAGCCCCTGGAAGCCGCAATTTTCATCCAATGTAGTTATAATTTCGCACATAGTGTCCTGCTATGATTCCCAAAAACTGTACCAATTACGGTCCAAATTGGGCTATAACCTGTTATAGTTCCCGATTTGACTTTTTGAGTCCGTGGATGCCGCATTTTTTTGTCCCATTTGTGTGAAATTTTGCTTGTAGTGTTCTGTTATGACTTCCAACAACTGTGCGAAGTACGGTCCAAATCGGTCTATAAACTGATATAGCTCCCATATAAACCGACCTCCCGAATTTATTTCCTGAACCCCTAAATAAATCAATGCCATTTAGACCGAACCTCCAACTTAGGTTGTTAATTTCATAAAAAGTGGATTTCTTGTCTGATTTCGCTGGAACTGTTACTTGTATATGAGTTCTCGGGACCTGAATAAAATATGACCGAGATCAGCCCCTATTTAGATGTAGCTATGGATATGGTAGTGGAGTTATAATAAAATAGGTTGATTAACAAATTCACGATGGTGGGTATACAAAGTTCGGCACGGCGGAACTTAATACGTTTTTATTTGTTACTTTTATTATTTGATTGAAACGGGGGGAAGGAGAGGAGCTAAATCCATTATTAGGTATACCGTTCGACTCGATTTGTCCATGTTTTGGATGCAACTTACGAAAATGTTAATATCACTACCCACGTTTACACAAAGATGTAGCGAAGTTAATAAATACCGTTTTAATTGTTGAAATGATAATGGCACCTGAAAATCTTGATTTCAGCGGCTTTCCAAGGCCACTTTGAAGGCGACATCATAGCTCTTTCCATCCACTCCTCATTACATTTGATCAATGTTGCCTTAAGATACTCACTAGAATAAGAGGGTTTAAGATGGCAATGCATGACATACATCAAATAATCGCAACATTGTCTGCTCTCCACACAATTACTCCAAACCACATCAATCATTTGCAAAAGCAAATAACAATGGCGTAAATTGAATTACAAACGATGACAGCATCATCGGAGTACATGCATCAATAAGCACACACAAATTTAAATGTGCAAGCATTGTAATGCATTATTAAGTGTTGACAGGTAATAAGAGTATAGCCCTACATGCACTTGCCAGCAAGAAAGTCAATAAATTGGCACGCCCATATGGGGGTGTTGGACCCTCCCCCATTCTCCAATTCTCAAAAACGCCAGATCTCGGAGATGCGTGCACCGATTTAAGCGATTTTTTTATGCCACCTTGTGGTACCCCTAAAACACGAAATTGGTAAAAAATTTTGGGGTCTAAAATCTGGGGGGACGCCCCTTCCCAAAACCCACCCGAACGGACATGTGCACCGATTGGGACAATATGGGTATCAAATGAAAGGTATTTAAGAGTAGAGTACGAATTTGGTATACAATTTTCACTTAAGTTTCGGGGGGCCCCCCCCAAAAAAGCCCCAAGGGGACACTTTCGCCGTATTGGGCAATATGGGTATCAAATAAAAGGTATTTGAGAGAAGAGTACGAACTTGGCGTTAAAATTTTACACTAAGTGTCGGGGGGCCCCCACCTCCAAAAACACCACCCAACACGACTCTTTAACTGCTTTGAGTAATATGGGTATCAGGGTCAGGGTTCTCCCCACCACCCAAAACCCCCAGCAGGACAAATTTACCGATTGGGATAGTATGGATACCAAATGAAAGCTATTTAAAGGTAGAGTTCAATGCTGATATAAAAATTTATTCCACAGAGTCTGAGGCGCCTCTCCACCCCCCAACAACCCCTCAATAGGACATGTTTGGGACAATATGAGCATCAAACGAAAGATATTTGGAAGATGAGTACACATCTGTTATAAGAATTTGGTCCTAGGAGTCTAGGGGCCTCCTCAATCCAAAAAAAAAAAAACCCCAAAGCGGGCATAAATGTCCAACGTCACAAAATGAGTATCGAATGAAAGGTCTTTGGGACTTGACTACGAATCTGGCATGCACAATTAGGACAGAGTCTGGGACCGGCCCACCCACTAAATACCCTTCAATAGGACATGTAGTTCCAACGGGATAATATGTCAATTAAAAGAAAGGTCTATGACAGTATATTTCGAATCTAATGTTGGTATAAGGATTCAAGTATCTGGGTCACGTCCGCAGGACAGTAGATCGCGACAATGAAAGACGCAAATAAATTATCGTTTGGTTCTTAGCTTCGGGGGGAGTGACCCTCTCCTTCCCATAAATCCAACGGCAAACTGTAACGTAGGATGACCGAGAATATATTGTACTCAAATGAAAAGGTATGTCAGAGGGCAATTCCCCTCCCCCATCCTAGCCAAAACAAAAAGGAATTAAAAATTATATATAAATAATATGAAATAATATATGAAGGCCGATCAGGATAGAATAGGACAGAAATAAAATGTCTTTGGTAGTAGAGTACACTTTTTACCTTCAAACTGGGATGGACACAGGAGGACCTGGGATGGACACAGGAAGACCTGGGATGGACACAGGAGGACCTGCGGATCTTTAAGAATATGGTATCCCAAATGGTCGCCTTGAAGTATAACTTTGAATGTAGATAACCAATACAAAAAAATTAATTAGTGTAAAACTGAACGAGACCCATAGCCCAGAATATGCTTGATATTATGGGGCTCAAACGAAATCGTGCTCTAGCACGATGGTGATATTGCTTGAGGGCCTGACTCTAAACTCCGTTCATACCGGTCACGATTGCCTACTATGACGATAAATAATAGGTATTTGATAATAGAAAACGTATTTGATATCCAATTTTGCGGCCAAATGTTTGGGGGTCTTGTCACCTCAAAAATTATGGCTAAGGGGGACCAATGGCAATTGGGGCTCAAATTAAAATTATTTGAGAGTACAGCACGATGCTGATATTTTTTCAGGGGGTGGGTGGCCGCCCCACCCTGCATACCTCTCAAACTGGACATATTTGTGGATTATGGCAAAAAAGGGTCCAAATCTGTACCTGTTTCATGGCCAAGAGTTTCAGGGACGCTATGTCTGTCCATCCGTCCGTCTGTTTGTCGAAAGCACGCAAAATTTTGAAGAAGCAAAGCTAGCTGCTTGAAATTTTGCACAAATACTTTTTTTTAGTGTAGGTCGATTGGGATTGAAAATGGGCCATATTGGTCCATGTTTTGATATAGCTGCCATATAAACCTCCCATGGTGGAGGGTATAAAAACAAATTTGATATCCAATTGAAGTGCCATGTATTTGGGAAACCGCCCCACCTCAAAATATTTAATTTACCGGACGTATTTACCGGCCATGGACTTATTCACCGACCATGGCAATATGAGCTATTTGGAAGTAGAGTACAAAATTGATACTCATTTTCTGGACAAGGACCCTGGAGTCCACCCCATCCTAAAACAGAACTTATTTCCCGATCATGCCAACATGGGGCTCATATAAAATGTATTTGAGAGTAGAGCATGGAGCTTATCTTTACTTTAAAGGCTGAGTATCTGGGTGGCCGAATATACCCCGAAATACCCCTCAAACCAGAAATATTTACCAGTACTGTAATAAAGGACTCAAAAGAAAGGCATGTGGCAGTTGAGTAAAAATTATCCCATGAACCGAGCAGGGGCAAACTTCTCACACATTAATGAGTGTTTTCCGATTCAAGTTTAAATTCATTGATAAGGACCTTTTTTATACCCACTACCGAAGGATGGGGGTATATTCATTTTGTCATTCTGTTTGCAACACATCGAAATATCCATTTCCGACTCTATAAAGTATATATATTCTTGATCAGCGTAAAAATCTAAGACGATTTAGACATGTCCGTCCGTCTGTCTGTTGAAATCACGCTACAGTCTTTAAAAATTGAGATATTGAGCTGAAACTTTGCATAGATCCTTTTTTTGTCCATAAGCAGGTTAAGTTCGAAGATGGGGTATATCGGACTATATCTTGATGTAGCTCCCATATAGACCGATCCGCCGATTTAGGGTCTTAGGCCCATAAAAGCCACATTTATTATCCGATTTTGCTGAAATTTGGGACAGTGAGTTGTCTTAGGCCCTTCGACATTCTTCATCAATTTGGCTCAGATCGGTCCAAATTTGGATATAGCTGCCATAAAGACCGATCCTCCGATTTAGGGTCTTAGGCCCATAAAAGCCACATTTATTACCCGATTTTGCTGAAATTTGCGATAGTGAGTTGTGTTAGGCTTTCCGACATCCGTCGTCAATTTGGCCTAGATCAGTTCAGATTTGCATATAGCTGCCATATAGACCGATCCGCTGATTTAGGGTCTTAGGCCCATAAAATCCACATTTATTTTCCAATTTTGCTGAAATTTGGGACAGTGAGTTGTCTTAGGCCCTTTGACATTCTTTATCAATTTGGCTCAGATCGGTCTAGATTTGGATATAGCTGCCATATAGACCGATCCTCCGATTTAGGGTCTTAGGCCCATAAAAGCCATATTTATTATCCGATGTTGCTGAAATTTGGGACAGTGAGTTGTGTTAGGCTTTCCAAAATCCTTCGTCAATTTGGCTCAGATCGGTCCAAATTTGGATATAGCTGCCATATAAACCGATCCTCCGATTTAGGGTCTTAGGCCCATAAAAGCCACATTTATCACCCGATTTTGCTGAAATTTGCGACAGTGAGTTGTGTTAGGCTTTTCAACATCCTTCGTCAATTTGGCCTAGATCAGTTCAGATTTGGATATAGCTGCCTTATAGACCGATCCGCTGATTTAGTGTCTTAGGCCCATAAAATCCACATGTATTATCCAATTTTGCTGAAATTTGGGACAGTGAGTTGTCTTAGGCCCTTTGACATTCTTCGTCAATTTGGCTAAGATCGATTCAAATTTGGATATAGCTGCCATATAGACCGATCGTCCGATTTAGGGTCTTAGGCCCATAAAAGCCACATTTATTGTCCGATGTCGCCGAAATTTGCGACAGTGAGTTAGGTTAAGCCCCTTGACATACTTCTGCAATATGGCACAGATCGGTCCAGATTTGGATATAGCTGCCATAAAGACCGATCTCTCGGTTTTGGGACCATAAAAAGTGCATTTATTGTTCGATGTCGCCATAATTTGGGACAGTGAGTTAAGTTAAGCCTCTTGACATAATTCTGCAATATGGCACAGATCGGTCCAGATTTGGATAAAGCAGCCATATAGACCGATCTCTAGGTTTTAGGTTTTGGGGCCATAAAAGGCGCATTTATTGTCTGTTGTTGCCGAAATTGTGGGACAGAGAGTTAAATTAAGCCCCTCCACATATTTCTGCAATTTGGTCTAGCCATATAGACCGATATCTCGATTTTTTTAGTTTTAGATATGATATGAGATGAACAATGACTTGTACTTATTAGTATTTAGTCCAAAACGTAACAAATTTCGATATAGCTGCTATGGGGCATAAGGTATGCATTTTTCACCGGAATTTGACGAAAGGTGGTTTACATATATACCCGAGGTGGTGGGTATCCAAAGTTCGGCCCGGCCAAACTTAACGCCTTTTTACTTGTTATAGCCAAGTTTGAACGGCGTATCGCACCCACCTCAGTTTAGGTGGCAGCCCTTGCCGATGAAGGAAAATTGGTCAATAGCACAGACGTTGTGTGCCACCAGGATAATGCGAGTACTTATTCAAGTTTCTTGAATCGCCAAAGGCTTTTGCAACTTCAATGGGATGTTCTACCACAATACCGTATTCTAAAGACTTTTGCCACTTCGGAAGTTTTCTTCTTCCGGTCAAAGATAGTCGTATAAGTTTTATATATCAGTAGGAGGAATGTGAAGAATATAATTCTTAATGTTGCGGGAATATCCAGAGTGGAAAAGAGTTGAAGTTGATGACTTTCTAATACTATTGCATGTTGTAAGCTAAGATATTTGTTAAAAAAAAGTTTGTTTGACGATTTTTTAATAATTTTTTTTTTTATTTTTGCAGCTTTTTGTAATGGTAAGTGTATCATTTTTATAATTAGTCTTGTTACTATTATTGTTCATTTGGAGAAGTTTACCTATTATAAAATACTGATTTTGAGAACGACTCTCAATCGAAGTAAATTTGTATGCCTCTGTGATGTTAGCTCTACAAAAGTATCTGACTGTATTGCTATTTCCACCTGATTTCCCCCTTTCCTTACATGCCATACTTAAAAACTCTTGTCAAAGTAATAATAAAACACAATCTTATAGTTTGCTTCTCAATCCAATGTCCCTCATCTCCTAAGAAATGGAGCTACATAAAGTACAAGTTCATACATACATGCATATATGTCTTGGGGCAAAAGAAATCTTATGCAAGCTTTGTTTTCTACTCTTTTACAGTTGTGTGGATATGTTTTTAATCTTAAGTGCAATTAAAATTTACTTTTCCACTCAGTTTGTAAAACTTTTGTTTTTCCTTCCAAGGACAAAGTAATTATTTTGCATTTGCAGTGTTGGATGCGGCCATGCTGTAGGATGGTTGCATTTTAGGGTTGACTTAACTTAAATTGAACAAAAATTCCTTGGACAATAAAGAAGAAGCGAAAAATTGCAAAGCAAAAAAAAAAAACAAACAACATTTGTTTTTAAGAAATTGGTTGAATGACTTTTAAATTGTATGTGCACCGAAAAAAAAAAAATCTTTATGAGAAAAATTGGGTTAGATCAGATTGAGGGTGAGAATTGCAAAACCGTTCCATTGTGGTGTTATCGAAATTATCGATACCTTCATGAGTATACTCTGAGCTGAATCAGCAGTTAAGCACCGGTTTGGAACAAAATATTTGTTTACAAAATGTTATGTTTCACCAGCCAAACTATTGGCAAACCTTCCTTCCTTTTGCATTATTAAATGCAAACCATCCTTGCAAGGCACTATTAGGCGCCAGCAAGTACGCAACAACAACTTTCTGTCTGTGGCTTTCCAAAGCAACGATATACTTGGTCAGGCAGATCCAACAACTATAAAGGAAAAAGTTTCCCTTCATCACATCATACCACCATGTGTCCATGCCTTATTTGCGCTTTAAATATCTAAAAGTAACCCTGAATAAATCCATGTCAGGAATTCTGTACTGCCCAACAACAACATTTTTAATTGTTGTCCATTCTATGCCCTTAAGTTGTTGCAAGTCTTGTATCGTATTCGCACCTTAGGCCCGGAGATTATTCGCCGCGAAAGCTGCGCATGGACATAGGATACGTTCCAACGTCTCATCATCTTCTCCACACTCCATACACTTGCTGTCGCTTGTCGTACCAATTCTACAAAAGTGCGTCCGTAATCCTATAAGTTCCGTAATGATACTCAAAGCTATACGGAACTCCATCCTATTTCCTCTCAGTGATAGCCTCGTCTTCTAAATGTTCAGAACTGCCATAGGATTGTCGTCGTCCTTTCGAACACCAGTATGGAGGGGAAGCCAAACGTATCATACTCAGAGAATACGTTAATCTGCTTCTTACACCCCAAGACCCTACAATCCTGGTTGTTGTAGCCCTAAAGGCTGCCTTACTATCCGCAATGATGTTCAAACTCAATCGTGCCGCATACAGCATGACGCCACGCCGCATCCTCATCCCCCAGCAGAAGATCAAAAATGCAAATTATGCCCATGAACATTCCACTAGGGAACAGGGCCAAACTTCTCACACATCAATGATGGTTTCCGATTTGAGTTTAAGCTCCATGATAACGGGCCTTCTTTTTATAGCCAAGTCCGGGCGGCGTGCCGCGGTGCGACACCTCTTTAGACAGAAGTTTATACATGGCATAGTATCTCTCAAATGTTGCCAGAATTAGGAAGGGAGAACCACCGCTGAAAATGTTTTCTAATGGTTTCGCCAGGAATCGAACCCAGGCGTTTAGCGTCATAGGCGGACATAGTATCCTCTGCGCTGTGGTGGCCTCCAGACACTTAGTCCTGTTGACATTCTGAAGTTCTTATTTGGCTGACTGGATCTTAATATCTCAAAAGGTGAGAATTGCCACATTCCTGTCTTGTGTCCTTTCTTGTGTACGGGACATAGCATGCTGAGGTTCTAATCATCGGGTATGCGTTCTGCTAGCCATATCACACAGACAAGCTGATGCATATGCCTTATCAGCGTGTCGTCTCCGGTCTTAAATAGTTCAGAGGGTAACCCGTCGGCTCCTGCTGCCTTGTTGTTCTTCAGTCGGGTCACTACTACTTGGACCTACCTTGGACCTGACTAGGAGACAAACATTCTATATCATCGTCAGTAATTGGTTCTGCGGTATCCTCTTCGTCGCCATCGTCGGACTCTAGCAGTTGGGTAAAATTTTCTTTCCATATCCCCAGCATACTATCTGTGTCCGTTATTAGAATTTCTTTTTTGCTTCTGCAGGAGGATGTGCCTGCACCAAAGCCATCGGTTAGATGTTTAATTCTTTGGTAAAATTTCTGGACTTCATTATGACTCCTGTATATCTCAATTCGCTCACACTCACGTCTTTCCATTTCCTTTTTCTTTCTGCGGAATAGGGGTTTCTCCTCTCTCCTTTTCTCCCGATACCTCTCCTTCATCGTTGCTACTGATTGTTGGGTCGCTCAGTATGCCGAATTCTTGGCTTCAGTAGCATCTCGACATTCTTGGTCGTTCCATGAGATTCTTGGGGGAGGTTTCCGGTACCCAAGTACGGATTTCGAGGCATTTTCCATGGCGTGGGCAATAGTTAGCCACTGCGCCATTATATCATCGGAACAAGGAGTGTTTTCATCAAGCAGTTGGCTCAGTCGGGTCGAGTATGCCTCTGCCATTTGTTGTGTTTGCAGCTTTTCAATGTCCAGCTTTCGCGCAGTGTCAGATCGTACTTTTCTCGCCATGTTCAAACGGATGCGAACCTTTGCTGCAACATGGTAATGATCCGAATCTATATTCGCTCCACGGATCGATCGTACATCTAACACGCTGGATGAATGTCTTCCATCTATCACAACGTAATCAATTTGGTTTCTCGTGTTTTGATCGGGTGACAGCCATGTTGAAATCTGGTGCTACTAACTACCATGTTTTTTAGCTGCGGTGAAATCTTTAAGCCTCAATCCATTACTGGACGTTATCTCGTGGAGGCTAAACTTTCTGATTGTTGGAACAAAAAAGTCTTCCTTCCCTATATTCGCATTAAAATAACCCAGAATGATTTTAATATCATGGGCGAGGCAGCGGTTATATTCTCTCTCTAGGCGCTCATAGAAAATGACCTTGGTCTGCTCGTCTTTGTCTTCCGTTGGGGCATGGGCACAAATAAGGCGCTCATAGAAAATATCCTTGGTCTGCTCTTCCTTGTCTTCCGTCGGGGCAGGTGCTCAAATGTTGGACCAAAAATGTCTTCCTTCCCTATCTTCGCTTTAAAATCTCCCAGAACGATTTTAATATCATGGGCGAGGTAGCGGTCATATTCTCTCTCTGTAGGCGCTCCTTGAAAATATCCTTGGTCTGCTCGTCTTTGTCTTCCGTCGGGGCATGGGCACAAATAGGGCTGATGTTGAAGATTGTTGAAGAATTTTCGTTTGCATGGGTCGTCAACATTGGGGGGTCCGTTTTTACTATTCCTCATTTTTCATTTCATTCTTTCATTTCATTCATTCATTTCATATCTCAAAGTAGTTCGCAGTTTTCCGGGGGCGGGTTACTGGCCCAGCGACCCAACCGCCTGGGTTTCGTGGGATTGTAGACGTATCCTTCGTTGTGGCGATCTGCTTGCTCCAAGATCCGACGCTCGCCGCCAGCCGCCCCTATTTGAAGATGCCAATAACTCGCCTTGTCATCTCGAGTATCATTGGCACTCAGTATTTAATTAAGAGCCAGTGCCACCTGACTCCTCACTGAGACTCTCCTCTCGAAAATCGCTGACTGCCAGCGGTCGCATTTGCAGCTACTCCGCATAATAACGGAGCTTTCCACCATCCGCAACCTGTGGACACGTCCGGAAGCTTTCTACTAAGCTTCCTGTGATAACGATGGGCACCACACAAGTCGGAGCTCAAAGTTCCAGCCTGTATGGTGCTCATAGTTATCCCGTATCGTGGGACATCTGTTGCTTTTATTATCATGCAATCCCTTAAAAAAATACCTGTTTAATATAACCTACCCCTCATTTTCTTTCACTGTATTGTGAAGTATTTCTAACAGCTTGATGAGTTCTTTAAAATGTACTGCTGGTGCATTTTCATCCTCATGTGCGACAATAAAATTAAACTTTTAGAACACATATTGTCTAACAATACCCTGAGAATGAGAACTTTGGCAATTTCATGCATTTCTGATTAATGACCACATGATGTAAGAATTTCTTGACAATCTAAGTTTGATTTGAAGCTTCCAACACTTTTCAAAAGACATTGAATGGAACTTCAGTTCTATGGACATAAAATAAATTAGATTTTTGTGTGTTGACATACGGTACGGTGGTGGCTAACTACAACAATTGTATGTGGCACATAAATAGAACAGTGTTATGTTCATTGTTTCATGTTTTTTTTTTTTTAATTTTTTTTACCAATGTTTAAGTAGCATACATTTAGTTTACAATCGTTTAATTTTAATTTGTTCAAAGAGATAAGTCGTCTCAGCTCTGCGAAACGTTTCAATCGTCTGTAATGCAATTCATGTAACCCACAACAATGAGAGAAATTTTACACTTCAGTGTTCACCTTGGACAGATTTGCATGCACACACTAAATGTGCTTAAGTATTTGCTGCAGGAAGGCTTGCATAAGTGCGGTTGGCGAATTGCCGTGGAAATTGTCCTTCTTTCACGTAACCATGGGCAATAGTAAAAGTACTCGCACTCAAATCATACAAACGGCTTGCATTTGTTTTTGGAACTTTTGTTGATAGTTAGGAAAAAATGCTTAACTCCATTTGCATACATTTTAAGAGACTTGGGTTAGATTTTAGTAGTAGTATGACATCAGACTCACTTAGAATTTTAGGTCAATTCGGTTAGTTTAGGTTGAAAAGAGGGTGCAGATATTAATCCCCCCCATGCCATCATAGACATACACCTAAACCAGTAATCGGCTTGTTGTGCGCTCTAAAACTATAATGTAACCTTTAAAAAGAAAATTTTAAGTTAGGAATTTCGTGCTACTTACAAAATCCTTAATTGTTTTCAATACCACTCCCCTAAGTTGGTTCATGTCTGGTATGGTGTCTCTACCTAAGTGCCGGTTTCATTATCTTCTCCAACATCTCATCATCTTCCCCGCATGCCCTATACATGCTTTCACTTGCCACACCGATTTTACATAAGTGAGCTAGTAGTCCTATATGTCCCGTTATGATACCAATAGCTATACTGACCTCCTTCTTGCTTCCTTTCAGTAAAAGCCTCGTCTTCTCACGATCTGGATCTCCTCATAGGATTTTCGCTGTCCTACCGACCGTTTCGCTGATTCACAATTCGTCGCCCACTCCCTTAACTCGGACTGCATCGACCCGATAGACTTCGGGTTATCCAAGTTTATTGACGGCAGTCCTCTGGCCTTCACCGCCAAATCGTCTGCCCTTTCATTCCCCCTAACTCCGTTTGACCCTGAACCCAAACGATGCGTATTTTGCCATTCTCAGAGAAGGCGTTAATCTCCTTCTTACACTGCAAGACTGTTCGTGAGCTTACCATTCTGGTTGTGATTGCCCTTATGGCAATTTTACTGTCGGTGAAGATGTTCACACTCGACGTCCTCGCGGTAGCACCACACCACTTCACACATTCCGTGATCGGTCGTTTCACCGCCTGCAGCTCCGCATTATGGTCAGGCAGTCTAAAACAGATCTCAGTCCCTGGGTTCTCAATGTAGGCCCCTAAAGCGCACTCTCTAGTTTTGATCCATTCGTGTAACATGATCTTCCAGATGGCAATACTAGGGTTCCCTCAATCCAAGACTGTGCGACTCGCCTCGCACTCGACTTCAAGGTTTATCTCAGGTATCCGATCGGAATCCTCTTCCCTTCCTTCCAGGTTTCCTATCGTCGCCTCTATTATACAGCGATGGTATGAGCTGCTCTCATCCTAAATCCCTTCTCCCATCGCCTTTAGTCTCATAGCCACAGTGGCTGCCTCACACTTAAACTGTATGTCAATGGGTCGGATATCTAGAATAGTTTCGAGTGCCCAAGTGGGCATGGTCCTCATCGCTCCGTGGTCCTTTGCCAAGATAACATGTTCCCTGAACCTGTTGTATGGTCCTTATGCTGCTCTTTTTCTCCATAGCAGTCCACCAAACTACTGAGGCGTAAGTAAGTATTGGTCGAATCACTATCCTGTAGAGCAAGTGGACTATTCTCGGATTCAGGCTCCATTTGACCTTGTCAAATATCGAAATCGTCTTATTGAGATAACCTGGTGCGTTAAATTGGCCCACCTTCGTCTTCCTCGTGAACAGGCATATTTCAGTTTTAATATCGTCTGCGTAGCAGACGGGTTCAAATTCCTCCTCAGTCAGCATCCGTAATAGGTCACTCCATAGGAATGGTGATAAAATATATATATTATATATTATATTTATGCCATGGGACACACAATTTATGTATCTGTTCCTTAGCATATGTTTTATAGTCTCTAAGGACCGGGTCCATCCGGTACTGGTCTTAGGATTGGATCGGTGTGTCGGTCCGCACCGATGTCAATGCATACCGCCAAGGTGTACGTTTTATCATGGAAGGATTCTTCTATTTTATGCACAACCTCGTGCAGAGCAGTCTCCACCGACCTTCCCTTGACATAGGCATGCTGTTCGTATTTGAGCAGTTCGCTGGATGTCATACTCTTTATCATGGAGTCCACAATACGTTCCATGGTTTTGAGTAGAAAGGATTTAAGGCTTATTGGTCTGTAGGCCTTTGGTGTCACATAACTTGCCTTGGTGGGCTTGGGTATAAACACCACACTTGCCTTCTGCCAGGCTTTCGGAGTATATGCAAGCAAGGAAAATATTGGCCAAATTAGGCCCCAGATAGTCTGCCTCTTTCTGTAGTAGTGCCGGAAATACTCCATCAGGTCCGGGTAACTTAGATGGTTGGAAGCTCTTCAAGGATTCCTTCACCATAAATTCCGATGTCTCTGCTCTCACTCCCATGTCGTCTACTAAAGTTTCAGTTTGGACATGGGTATTTGAGAGAAACTTTTTTATCTTGGCGGCGTCATTAACCTGTTCGACCTGCTCGCAGAAAAGCTTTCCGGAGGCACGTTTTGCCGCTCTGGTATACACACATTCTAATAAACTTCCGCTTTTTTACAACGTGCTTTGTTAAAAAATCGTCGGACCTCTTTCCCAATATTGCGAATTTCCCCGGTCATTCAGGGTTGGGTGGCCGTTTCCTCTCTACTGGTTTAGGTTAGAATGACAGTCTATTTTGCAAACAGACTCACTTAGACTATTTAAGTGCATTGGAACACCACAGTAGCGATGCGGTAGGACTCGAACCCTCAACCCCCGCACTAGCAATCTCAGCACGCTGCCAACTCGCAGTCGGGGACAATTAGCGGCATCGAGTAGAGATCAGGATCTTGTTTAAATATTCAGTACTCACTTCGACGCACTCAACAACGATATGCCTCTGAGACTACTGGACGAGTGTACGGTTTTTTAGGCAGAGGTCTTATGTGGACAGTATGGCGGCGCTCAAGGCGGATTGTTTGGAGTCCCTGGATAGGCTCCGGGTCCACGATGTGATAGTAATATATGTTCCCGGACATGAAGGGATTCCGGGGAATGAAGGGTGGATGAATGCCCCAGGAGGGGTTGGTCTGCGCCGGCCAAACCAGTCACCGGTCTTACCTACGTGTCATTTGTCGTGGAGATGGCCAGAGTGGGGTCGGTGGCGAAATGGTACTCAGCGAATGGTTGCTGGACCACTAAGACGCTCTGGTCTGTCATCGACAGGAGGAGGGCAAAGGAGTTACTGGCGTTTAATAAGAGGTCGCTGAGTACATTGAGAGAGGCGCATGGCGGCGGGCATGGGAAAGTAGCACAATGACTTGAGTTATTTTGATAAGAATGAGGAGGAGACCATCGAGCTGTCGCTCTGCTTATATTCGGATCTGCAGGGACGCAGGCTCTCGTTTCTTGGAAGGCGGTTCTTCTGTGATCAGGGTACTTCTGGGAAGTCCGAGCGCTTCTTCACAGGCCCCTTAAATAAGTCTCAATTTTTGTCCGAATTTCAGCAAAAATTTTGAAAATCGGACCACAAATGACGATTAATCAGCGCAACAAGTTTTGGAAATGACGTAGTGACTAAAATTAGGGGTCAGGCAAAGGGCTCCCGGACAAACTAGGGCTTAAAAAATTTTACATATGATCTCTTTAGCATCTCTGCTCTAACCATTTAAAACCTCAGCAGAATATTCAGGGTTGTCGTTGACGACAAGTTTTTGGAAACGGTAGAGCACTTTTGTGTCACTTTCCCGCAAATACTAGCAGATGAGAGAAACAGACACAGGATAATGGAAGAACAGCTCTTTCCGAGCCTGCATTACCTCCAAATGCCTGGCGATTCTGAAGTTCTGAATTGGCTGACTGAATCTCAATCTCTTAAATGTGAGAATTTCTTCCCGTCCCGCCTGGTACTGAACTCTTTTCTTTCGAGATGTTGATAGGAGTCCTGAATGGTCATTGCAACGCTCGCTTCCTAGTCATTGCAACGCTAGCTTCTTGACTTCGTCATCATGGATTTCTTTAGAGGCATGAATTGGCTTTTTGGTTTATACTCGCCAAGTGAGAGTTTCGTCTTGGTCGACTTTTTCTCTTTTTTTTTGCATCGTGGGAGGTTTGTTTTGTCGTTTTTCATGTCTTGTACCGTGCTATGTTGTATCTGTATCATTATCGGTTTTTTTACACACTACCATAGGATAGGGGTATACTTATCTAGTCATCCCTTTTGAAACACCTCGAAATATTGATCTAAGATCATATATATTCTTGATTGCCTTGACATTTTGAGTCGATCTAGCCGTCCTACCGTGTGTTCTTTCGTGGAAATCGCGATAGCATTCGAATGAAATTTTACACAGATACTTCTGATCGATCTAGGTCGTTGAGGAATGCACATGGGCCACATCAGCTCAGATTCGAATATAGCCTCCATATAAACCGAGCCCCAGTTTTGATTTCTTGAGCTCCTAGAGATCTCAATTTTCATCAGATTTGGCTGAAATTTGACGCAAAGACGTGGGTTTTGGCTTTCTATATCAGTCCCAAGTATTAGTATGAAAGTGATAAAGCTCCCATAAAACCCAATCCCGCTATGGACTTCTTTGGCCCCTAGAAGCCTCCGTTTTCATCCAATTTGTATGAAGTTTGCCACAAAGATTTCCGGTTTGATTTCTAACATCATTGTCGAGTATGATTCGAATCGAATAATGAACTGCTATACCCCCCATGTAAGCCGATTCCATGATTTGACTTCCTGTACCCCAAAAACCTCAATTTGCATCTGTCATTAATCCATCAATCAAGCCATCAATCTGTATTTGGCTGAAATTTGACACAAGGACTTCTGCTATGACTTTCAACATCCAAGTCAAGTATGAGCCGAATGGGTCTATAAACTGTTAAAGACCACTTCGTGTGCCCCTAAAAGCCTATGTTTTGATCCGATTTGGCTGAAATTTGGAACAAGCAATTTCAAGTATTATCCAAATCGGCTTATGAAATGACATGGCCCTCATATAAACCTATCCCAAGTTTTGGCTTCTTGAGCTCTAGAGACCTCAACTTTCATCCGGTTTGACTAAAATTTGGCACAAGTATGTCAGTGTCGAGTATGAGCTGAATCGGTGTATAAACTGATATAGCCCCCATACAAACCAATCCCGCATTTGTCTTGATCAGCCCCTAAACGCCTCAGTTCTCCGATTTTACTGAAACTTGGGAGAAGGGGTTGTGTTCTGACTGTCACCATCCATGCCAAGCATGATCCGAATCTTTTCATATACTGTAAATCCCCCAAAAAAAACCCGTTCCCCGGATTTGTCTTCTTGAGCTCCCAAATTCAATTACAGAGTCACAAGCTGTGAAAAAATATGTCAACGCCGACTATATGAAAAATCCTCAATTACTTTTTGGGCAACCCAAATAATGGCAAATTTTTAGCGGAATCCATGGTGATGGGTACCCAAGATTAGGCCCGGCCGAACTTAGTACGCTTTTACTTGTTTTTATATCCAGCACCGTAGGATAGGGGGTACATTCACTTAGTCATTCCGTTCGCAACACATCGATAAATCAATTTCCGACCCTACAAAGTATATATATTTCGTATCGTCGTAAAATTCTAAGACGATTTAACGAGGTCCGTGTGTCTGTCCGTCCGTCTGTTGTAATCACTCTAGAGCCTTAAAAAATTGAGATATTGAGCTGAAATTTGGCACAGATACGTCTTTTTAATGCACGCTGGTTAGGTTATTGAACGGGCCAAATCGGACCAAATTTGGATATAGCTGCTATATAGACCGATTTTCTGATGAAGGGTCTAATGCCCATAAAAACTTTATTTATCATCCAATTTAGCTTAAACAGTGAGTAATTTAAGGCTTCCCGACAACTGACCCAAATATGGCTCAGATCGGTCTATATTTAGATACAGCTATCATATAGACCGATCTCCCGATAAAGGGTCTGAAGCCCATAAGGGATTTATTTATTATCCGATTTCGTTGAAATTTGAAACAGGGGGTTATTTTAAGCCTCCCGACATTTGACCAAAATATGGCTCAGATCGGTCTATATTTAGATATAGCTATCATATAGACCGATCTCCCGATAAAGGGTCTGAAGCCCATAAGAGCTTTATTTATTACCCGATTTCGCTGAAATTTAAAACAGTGGGTTATTTCAAGCCTCCCGACATCTGACCTAAATGTGGTTGAGATCGGACTATATTTAGATATAGCTGCCATATAGATCGATCTCCCGATAGAGAGTCTGAAGGCCATAAAAACTTTATTTTTGATCCGATTTCACTGAAATTTGGAATAGTGCGCTGTTTAAAGCCTCCCAACATCCGAGCCAATTATGGCACAGATCGGGCTTTATTTATATATAGCTGCCATATAAACCGATCTGCCGATAAAGGGTCTGAAGCCCATAAAAACTTTATTTTTTAACCGATTTTGCTAGAATTTGAAGCAGTGAGTTATTTTTAGCCTCCTGACACCCGACCTAAATATGGTTCAGATCGGACTATATTTAGATATAGCTCCCATATATACCGATCTACCGATAAGGGGTCTGAAGCCAATAAAAACTTTATTTATAGCCCAACTTCGCCGAAATTTGAAACCGTGAGTTTTTCCGAGCCTCACGATATCCGACCTTCATATGGTTCAGATCGGTTTATAATTGGATATATCTGTCAAAGAGACTAATATTGAAATTGAATTGTGACATATATATTAGACCTAATAATGTCCGTGCCGAATTTGGGTGCTTAAGTTATCCAATTTTCACTGGATTATGACGAAATGCGATTTACATATATACCCGAGATGGTGGCCGGGCCGAACTTTGGATACCCTTCTACCCTCTTGTAGGGCGAATAAAAAGGACCTAATGTCTCCCAATAAAATGGGTAGCAACTGAATGAAGTGTCATTAAACCTAACCAACCTAACTTTGCCACCCCACCACTTTAATTGCACAGATCTACTCTTGATATACAATACAGCGTTAGATTACTTGTCGATATGCCCCTAGTTCGTTGAGTCTATCTTCCGGTCATTTAATCTGGATCCGTAAGGAAGTTTACAAACTTTCCATTGCCAGGAAAAATGTGAGCTGTAATCGATCCTAATCTTTTGTCGCTTCTTGTATATGATAATGCTTTTATTAAATTTTTCGAGATAATTCCTTGCTCCCATCCAGCAGAACATTTGGACTCTAAAGCCTTTGGCATTTTGCACCATCATCGGTGGTCGCTCAGTGACTGCGATGAAATGTAATGAAACTTTTGTGGAACGCCAACATACGCAAGGCAAAGACTTTTACATGCATGTGTCTTTGAAGCATGTCCTTAAAGTACTCCCCATGTATATTTGGAAGTCAAACCAAATGTTCGTGTACAAAATCATCTCCCCTCCTGTTGCTGTGTTACTCATCCCTGAACCCAGCCTCATCTATTGTGTACTCTTTAGTCCTGCTCCAAGCTCTCTCTCCCATGTTATTGCAATTTATGTGTAACGGTTAAATTGCCTGGCATGTCATTAAGACGAGTTGACATACTCGGCAAGGCAGGGAACGAGGGAACGAACGAGGGTAAAGGCAAAACTTTAACCACAAAACTCACAAGTGTTCCTACTTGGGGCAAATGGGCTGGCTGTTCCTGTGGCTCCCCACCATAAAATTGGCCATCATTCTGGCATTGGTTCGCCCCCGCCAGTAGTTTATTCCTTCCTCTTTTTGTTTGTCGCACAGGAAGTTTATCATTTTGCCTGTGGGTGTATGGGCTGAGTCCGTCCTTCCGAAAAGTCCATTACTTCGGCCTTCACAATGATGATGCAACATTGTACACATAATTGTATGGATGGATGACTGCTTGTTGCAGAATTCTTTCTAGGAAAATTTTGCATATCTTCCGCACCTCCTGCACACATCACACATTGTTGGCATATATTATTCCATCTCACTTCCTGGTACTTGTTTTATTTTTCTTGGGTTCATATTTTTGCATTGCTTATGACACAAGTTTGTAATATTTTGGGATTTTTTTTTGTTCTTGTTTGTTTGTGTTTGTTTTGTTCTTTGTATTCTGCTTACACAGTTGCTTGCTTGCTTGCCTGCTTTGTTGCAAGTTCTTCGAAGAGATACCATAGGAGTTCCAAAGAAGATTGTTGTTCCACTGCTGTTGGCTCCTTAATGTTTTCCATCGATCCTGATTTGTATGTGTATGTGGTGATGAAGATGAAAATAAAGTTCTTGCAACATTTTATTTAATGGCCCACTCTAAATTGCCAGCTTGTATATTCTTTGCAAGTTGCTGGCATATAATTTGTGCATCATTTATTTCATGATCGCAGAAGTGTGGTTGGTACTTTCTATATATATATATATCTTCTTGTTTCTTTTCGAAAACAAGTAAAGTCATGTCAATTTTGTGCTTAATACATGATTTAATGAGCCAAAATTAAACTTTTTTTCATATGCCGTAGGCTTCGCGGATAAAAAGGTAGGTCTGAGGGTTCTAAATCGTATAAATGAAAGGTGATGTGGAACATTAAGTTTGGGTTTTAGTGGCAGTCTGCAATCAGACTCACACTATTTACACCATTCTGGTACCACAGAAACAGGAAAAGGAGGATGCTTTCTGGCTTCCGCCGTTGAACCAGCCGGACAGCGTTAAAAGGTCTTAAAAGTTGAGAATGCTTTCTTTTGCTAATTCAAGCAAGTTAGATTAGGTTGTCTTGATATCTGCTGAGGCCCTATGTGGCCCATTGTGATTCTCTATCCTTCAGCCGCAGAATTAACATTAAATTGTATCTGCCCTACTTAAGTCGGACCGTCAACTAGAGCTGGCAAACTATCGATAATCCCAACATTTGATATTTTCGATAGTTTTAATAATAAATATCGATGGCATCGATGCTATCGTTAATTTCCCAATGGGAAGTAAAAATCAGGAGACCGATTTATATAGAAGCAATACCGATGCACAGGCAAAATAAAACCAAGGTTAATAAAGTCAGTTGGAAGTTACAGAGAGATCATTGTACAAAATGTTAGCCTAATCGGATGAAAATTGCGCCCTCTATAGGTGCAATGTATCTTAAACGATGCATTCTGTGGCGGATTGCTTATTATACCCACCACCTAAGGAGGGGGGTATATTCATTTTGTCATTCCGTTTGCAACACATCAAAATATCCATTTCCGACCCTCTTGATCAGAGTAAGAATCTAAGACGATCTAGACATGTCCGTCCGTGTGTCCGTCTGTCTGTTGAAATCACGCTACAGTCTTCAAAAATAGAGATATTGAGCTGAAACTTTGCACAGATTCTTTTTTTGTCCATAAGCAGGTTTAGTTCGAAGATGGGCTATATAGGACTATATTTTGATATAGCCCCCATATAGACCGATCCGTCGATTTGGGGTCTTAGGCCAATAAAAGCCACATTTATTATCCGATTTTACTGAAATTTGGGACAGTGATTTGTGTTGGGCCCTTTGATAACCTTCGTCAATTTGGCTCAGATCGGTCCAGATTTGGATATAGCTGCCATATAGACCGATTCTCCGATTTAGGGTCTTAGGCCCATAAAAGCCACATTTAATATCCAATTTTGCTGAAATTTGGGACAGTTAGTTGTGTTGGGCCCTTCGACATCCTTCGACAATTTGGCCCAGATCGGTCGAGATTTGGATATAGCTGCCATATAGAGCGATCCTCCGATTTAGGGTCTTAGGCCCATAAAAGGAGTATTTATTGTCCAATGTCGCCGAAATTTGGGACAGTGGGTAAGGGTAAGCCCCTTCACATACTTTTGCATTATGGTACAGATCGGTCCAGATTTGGATATAGCTGCCATAAACCGATCCTCCGATTTAGGGTCTTAGGCCCATAAAAGGCGCATTTATTGTCCGATGTCGCCGAAATTTGGGACAGTGAGTTAGGTTAAGCCCCTTCACATACTTTTGCATTATGGGACAGATTGGTAGAGATTTGGATATAGGTGGCACATAGACCGATCCTCCGATTTAGGGTCTTAGGTCCATAAAAGGCGCATTTATTGTCCGATGTCGCCGATATTTGGGACAGTGAGTTAGGTTAAGCCCCTTCACATACTTTTGCATTATGGGACAGATCGGTCCAGATTTGGATATGTCTGCCATATAGACCGATCTCTCGGTTTTAGGTTTTGCGGCCATAAAAAGCGCATTTATTGTCCGATGTCGTCGCAATTTGGGACAGTGAGTTATGTTAATCTTTTCGACATCCTTCTTAAATTCCACTCAGATCGGTCCAGATTCGACCGATATCTCGATTTAAAGTTTTAGGCCCGTAAAAGGCGTATTTATTGTCCGATGTTGCCGAAATTTGGGACAGAGAGTTAAGTTACGCCCCTTCACTTATTTCTGCAAGTTGGTCCAGATCGATCAAGATTTGCATATATCTGCCATATAGACCGATATCTCGAGTTTTTTGTTTAGTTTTGCAAAAAATTTAACTTTTGCGATAGTATCCATCGAAAAAAATTTCAATCGATATTCAGTCAAAAAATTAAATATCGATAGTATCGATAGTAAAATCGATATTTCGCCAGCTCTACCGTCAGAGCACCTTCTCATACCGTTTCAACGCCAGCATGCAGTCCTTGAGTCTGTCTGGACATACCCTTCTTAGCTCCTCCAGTGCCTAAAAGATGAAAGATCCAAGTATTCTATTTTTACTACTACATAAAGCTGGACATTGCCAGAAGAAATGAAACTTATCATCCGGAACGTCAGTGCTATGACACCATCGACAGGTAGCATCATATCTCATACCTAAGCGGGTTAAATACCTGTAATGATTCCTATTATGCCGCTCAGATGCATCTTCTCCAAAGATAATAGTTCGTAAACATTACGTTTTGTATCGTTCATTCCAAGGACTTTTTGGTTGCTCACAGCCTTCTGCGTCATTCCAGCAATTAAATCATCTCTCTTTGTATCGCAACTCAAGTATATAGAAGACTAGCCGAACCGGGCACGCTCGGCTGCGCCTTCTTTAACTCTCTAATATCTTTTTAGGATGGGGACACTTCGCCCTGAATGCGGATATCGAATTCGTGCCATTGAGAACATAATCGAGAACATCGGACAAAGCGTTGTTTATCCCCTCTTAATGTTGGCGACTTTTGCGAAGAACAATGTCATGCATGGTCATTTAAAAAATGTTCCCCTAAGAGGTGTCGCACTGCCGGCTGCTGATTGGACTCAGCTATAATAAAGGCCCTTTATTATTGAGTTTAAACTTGAATCGGAAAGCACTCATTCATGTGTAAGAAGTTTGCCCCTGCTCGGTTCCCTGGCAAAATTTTTCTCTTCTCCCAAATGCCTTTCAGTCCTATATTACCGTATTGGTAAATATTTCCGGCTTAGGGGTTATGACTTTCAACAGCTGTGCCAAGTACGGTCGAAATCTGTTTATTACCTGATATAGCTCCCATATAAACTGATCTCCAGATTTGAATTCTTGAGCCCTTACAAGCCACAATTTTGTCCGATTAGACTGAAATTTTGCACATAGTGTTCTGTTATGACTTCCAACAACTGTGCCAAGTACGGGCCAAATCGCTACATAACCTGATATAGCTCCCATATAAACCGATCTCCCTACTTGACGTCTTGATTTCTTAGAAGCCGCAATTTCTTCCGACTTAGCTAAAATTTTGCGTGCAGTGTTCTGTTGCGACTTTCAACAACCAAATGCCAATTTTTAAACCGTCTTTGCCCGAAAGGGATATTTTGGGGATTTTTTTGTAAAAAAATTCGCGTAGAATAGGTTTTTAGTTTTTTTAAGGACCTGCCAAAATGCGCCCGAACAACCTAAGGTCTTGATATTGTGGACATGATTTCGCTAACACCTCAGCTCATCCATTCCAAAGAGATAGCTCTACTCGTTCTCACACGGCATATATTTTACTAGTTTTTTTCCATTTGCCCTCACTTTGCGAAGATTGAACTAAAATTATTTTCATTCCGTCCGTCCGTCGGTCGAAAGCACGCAAACTTTCGAAGGAGTAAAGTTACCCGCTTGATATTTTGCACAAATACTTTTTATTACTGTAGGTCGGTTGGGATTGTAAATGAGCCAAATCGGTCCATGTTAAACCGATCTTGGGTCTTGACTTCTTGAGCCTCTAGAGGGCGTGATTCTCGTCCGATTTGACTGAAATTTTGCACGAGATGTTTTGGTATCACTTTCAACAACTGCGTTAAGTATGGTTCAAATCGGTCCATGTTTCGATATAGCTGCCATATAAACCGATCTTGGGTCTTGACTTCTTGAGCCTCTAGAGGACGCAATTCCCTTCCAATTTGACTGAAATTTTGCACGAGGTGTATTGTTATGACTTCCAATAATTGTGCTAAGTTTGGTATATAACCTGATATATCTCCCATATAAACCGATCTGTGATCTTGATTTCTTGATCCTCTAGAGGGCGTAATTCTCATTCGATTTGGCAAAAATTTTGTACAACGGCTTCTCTCATGACGTGTTCAATATGGTCTGAATCGATCAATAGCTCGATACAGCTTCCGTATAAAACTATCTCCCGATTTTGCTTCTTGAGCCCATACAAGTCGCAATTCTTATCTGAATGAACCGAAATATTACACAATAATTTCTACAATGTTCAGCATTCATTTATGGTCCGAATCGGACTATAATTTTATATAGCTCCAATAGCATAACAGTTCTTATTCAATATTCTTTGTTTGCCTAAAAAGAAATACCGCGCATAGTGCTCGACAAATGCGCTCCATGGTGGAGGGTATGTAAGATTCGACCCGGCCGAACTTAGCACGCTCTTACTTGTTTCACACTAAAATCTCCCAGAACGATTTTAATATTATGGGCGGGGCAGCTGCCATATTCTCTCTCTAGGTGCTCGTAGAAAATATCCTTGGTCTGTTCGTCCTTGTCCTTCGTTGGGGCATAGGCACAAATAAGGCTGATGTTGAAGAATTTGGCCTTAATGCGTGGTTAACCCTCGCTTACCGGAGTAAAGCTGGAGGCAGTCTCCGACTAACCAAAAATCCAAAGCCAAATTCATGTCTCGCATCATGTCAGGTATAATAAAGGGCGTCCCCTGTTAGTGTCGTTGGGAAACCTTTACCAATCCATCGCCCTTCCTGTAAGGCGCTAATATCAGCCCTGTATTTTTTCATTTCATCTGTCAGTGCGTAGCTGCATCTTTTCGGTACAGGGTCCGAACATTCCAGGTGGCGGTAATATCAGCCCTGTACTTTTTCTGTACATCTGTCAGTGCGTAACTGCATCTTTTCTGTACAGAGTACAATTATTTGCGGGGATCGAATTTTTTATATTTTTTGAGAGCAATGGCTTTTTTTCTGAGTCAGGCCATTAAAACAGGGGGTGTATATGCATCCCTTGATATGGCGAGCCGCTTTCTTAAATATCCGACGCACGCCCCTCAATTCACCCTTTACTTGGGAAAATTGGCAATTATGGGTTGCCCAAAAAGTAATTGCGGATTTTTCATATAGTCGGCGTTGACAAATTTTTTCACAGCTCGTGACTCTGTAATTGCATTCTTTCTTCTGTCAGTTATCAGCTGTTACTTTTAGCTTGCTTTAGAAAAAAAGTGTAAAAAAAGTATATTTGATTAAAGTTCATTCTAAGTTTTATTAAAAATGCATTTACTTTCTTTTAAAAAATCCGCAATTAGTTTTTGGGCAACCCAATATAATGTCCTCTTCCGTTGCCGTCCACCAAACTTCACACTCGTTAGCTACTGGAGAAGTTTTGCACTGCTGAATACCTCACAAATGTTGCCAGCATTAGAGAGTGGATAACCACCGTTAAAACTTTTGTCTGGTGTTCTCGCCAGAATTCGTACCCAGCCACTTATCGTCTGCGCCAAGGTGGTGTTCTACCGATTTGGGAGGCTAAGCCCATTTAGATTAGTAACTCTGACTTTATTTAGAAGTTGCTGCATATTTATGTCAGTAACCCGCATAAACTTCTCGGGTTCACAAAAATTGCCAAAATTTGGATGAGATGTTAATTCATGGTACCCAAAGTTCGGCACTGCCGTACTTTTTTGTTTCTATTTTTGTTAGCTCTAAGCACTTACCAAACTGTGCATATAAATTTTTTCATAGAGCTGAGATCGTTATGTCGATATAAAATTTAGTCTTAACTAGTTATTTTGTTATATTTATTTTTTTCGGAGGCACATTTAATCTCCACAAATAAAACCGGAACTTTTTCTTCGCTTAAATATACACCATGCAAGTTTCGCACAAATGCCTGCACAGTGCTAACTACCAAAGGATTGCTGGAAAAGTTTAATCAAAATGTATTTCCTTAAGGATTTATCCTCTTTTCATTTTCTATTTTAAGCAAAACAAACCAATGCAGCTTGGTGCATTTGCTTTATATTATTCCATTGCGATATCGCCTTCCGCACTTCTGGCACTTGATGTGGAAGTTTTCATTTGCTCTGCTTGATGTCATGCAAACTTTGAGTTGGTCTCTGGGTGTTACACGTTACTGACTGTCTAAGAAGTTCTTTGTTCAAGAAACTGAAAAGGAAGTGAAAAACGACAAAATGAATGTGAGATTGGTAAAAAATCAGTAAAGTCAACTATGTGACACCGTACAATTAGACAATTTTTTTTTTTTAAATTGAAATGAGCTGAGATAATGTGGCTTAAGTAAAGACCTTACAAAGGGTGGTCCAACAATAATGCACAATTATTTATGTTGGCCTATTACACACAATGTAATTTGTGAGTCATATCTTAACGTCAAACTCTTTGCCCAACTTGATTTAACATTTCTTTGTTTCCGTGTTGGACAAATTCAAACATGATGAGAGGTATACAATTCAGTAGCTTACTTTACTTTAATTGGCTATGACAGAATATTTTTTCCACTAGCCGAACGTAGAATAGCGTTCCAAGCGCCTCGACTTTCTGCGCTCATTCTAAATTCTCTGACACCAAGTTTCAAGGTGTCTCCCACAACTTTATCTTTCCATCGGGCTTTTGGTCTTCCCGGTTTGCGTGTACCCCCAGTGTTTTTGCCTTCAAAAGACTTCTTTGCTGGAGCTTCTTCATCCATTCTGACAACATGACCTAGCCAACGCAGCCGTTGTATTTTGATGCGTGTAACTATGCTGTCGTCGTCATACAGCTTATACATCTCGTGGTTCAAACCTCGCCTATATTCTCTGTTAACGCAAACTGGTCCATATATTTTACGAAGAATCTTTCTCTCAAACACTCCAAGCACTGCCTCATCCGCTTTCACAAGTACCCATGCTTCAGAACCATATAACAGCACGTGTAGCATCAGTACCTTGCATAGTGTAATCTTCGTCTGTCGAGAGGTGGCCTTGTTTCTAAACTGCTTACTTAGTCCAAAGTAGCATCTGTTTGCCAGTATTATTCTTCGATTTATCTCAAAACTGGTGTCATCATTTCAGTTGCGGCAGTGCCGAGGTAGATAAAGTTACTGACTGTCTCAAAGTTGTGGTTCCCAACTTTCTCCATTTTCTCTATCTGCTCGGTTGTGCAAGGCTTTTTGGGAGTTGAAACCATCCATTTCGTCTTATTTCCAGACCCATTTTCACTGTCCCACTTTCGATTCTTTCAAAGGCAGCAGTTACTACTTTCGGTGACCGACCTATGATATCGATGTCGTCGGCATAGGCGAGTAGCATGTGTTCTCTTGTGATAAGTGTGCCATATCTATTCACATCTGCATCTCGTAAAATCTTCTCCAGCAGGATATTAATGAGATCACACGATAGGCTGTCTCCTTGTCTGAAACCTCGTTTGGTATTAAATGGTTCGGAGAGATTCTTTCCTACTCTTACTGAGGAACGCGTATCAGCAAGTGCCATCCTGCACAGTCTTATTAATTTTGCAGGGATACCAAACTCAGACATGGCTTGAAATACCTTTGAACGTAGAGGAGTATCGAAGGCGGCTTTGTGGTCAACAGAGAGATGGTAGGTGTTGATTTGTTCTTCTCGGGTCTGGTCCAGGGTGGATTCACCAGGTCTAAAGCCTCATTGATAGGGCCCAATTATCTCATTTACTTTAGGTTTCAATCTCTCACACAGTACGCTCGAGAGTATCTTGTATGCGATAGGAAAGAGACTTGTTCGTCTGTAGTTGGCACATTCCGTCTTGTCTCCTTTCTTGTGTACGGGACATAGTATGCTGAGGTTCCAATCATCGGGTATGCGTTCTTCTGGCCAGATTGCGCAGATACGCTGATACATACGCCTTATCAGCGTTGCGCCTCCGGTCTTAAATAGTTCAGCGGGTAACCCGTCGGCTCCTGCTGCCTTGTTGAAACACCTTTGAACGTAAAGGAGTATCGAAAGCGGCTTTGTAGTCAACAAAGACATGGTAGGAGTTGATTTGTCCTTCTCGGGTCTTTTCCAGGATTTGGCGCAATGTGAATATCTGATCTAGGGTGGATTTACCAAGTCTAAAGCCGTATTGATAGGGCCCAATTCTTTCAATGACTTAAGGTTTTAATCTTTCATACAGTACGCTCGTGAGTATCTTGTATGCGATGTGGAGGAGACTTATTCCTCTGTAGTTGGCACATTCCGTCTTGTCTCCTTTCTTGTGTGCGGGACATAGTATGCTGAGGTTCCAATCATCGGGTATGCGTTCTACTAGCCAAATTGCGCAGATAAGCTGATGCATACGCCTTATCAGCGTGTCGCCTCCGGTCTTAAATAGTTCAGCGGGTAACCCTTCGGCTCCTGCTGCCTTGTTGTTCTTTAGTTGAGTCACTGCTACTTGTACCTCACTGTAACTAGGGGGTAAACATTCTATACCATCATCAGGGATTTGTTCTGCGGTATCCTCTTCGCCGCCAACATCGGACACTAGCAGTTGGGTAAAATGTTCTTTCCATATCCTCAGCATGTTATCTGTGTCAGTTACCAGATTTCCTTCTTTGTCTCTGCAGGGGGATGTGCCTGCACCAAAGTCATCGGTTTGTTGTTTAATTCTTTGGTAGAATTTCCGGACGTCATTCTGACTCTTGTATTTCTCAATTCGCTCACACTCATGTCTTTCCATTTCCTTTTTCTTTTTGCGGAATGGACGTTTCTCCTCTCTCCTTTTCTCCCGATACCTCTTCTTCATCTGGCGCGTTGCTACTGATTGCAGGGTTGCTCTATATGCCGCATTCTAGGCTTCAGTAGCATCTCGACACTCTTGGTCGTACCATGAGTTTCTTGGAGGAGGCTTCCGGTACCCAAGTATGGATTTCGAGGCATTTTCCATGGAGTGGGCAATAGTTTGCCGCTGCGCCATTATATCATCGAAACAAGGAGTGCTTTCATCAAGCAGTTGGGTCAGGCGAGTGAAGTATGCCGCTGCCATCTGCGGTGTTTGCAGCTTTTCAATGTCCAGCTTCCGTGCAGTGTCAGATCGTACATTCCTCACCATTTTCAAACGGGTGCGAACCTATGCTGCAACAAGGTTATGATGCGAATCTATATTTGCTCCACGGATCGATCGTACATCTAACACGCAATAGTTTGCCACTGCGCCATTATATTATCGGAACAAGGAGTGCTTTCATCAAGCAGTTGGGTCAGTTGAGTGGAGTATGCCGCTGCCATCTGCGGTGTTTGCAGCTTTTCAATGTTCAGCTTCCGTGCGGTGTCAGATCGTACTTTCCTCGCCATGTTCAAACGGGTGCGAACCTTTGCTGCAACAAGGTAATGATCCGAATCTATATTCGCTCCACGGATCGATCGTACATCTAACACGCTGAATGAATGCCTTCCATCTGTCACAAGGTGATCAATTTGGTTTCTCGTGTTTTGATCGGGTGACAGCCCTATGGCTTTGTGAATATTTTTATGTTGAAATCTGGTGCTACTAACTACCATGTTTTTTGCCGCAGCGAAATCTATCAGCCTCAACCCATTACCGGACATTAGCCTCGTGGAGGCTAAACTTTCCGACTGTTGGACTAAAAATGTCTTCCTTCCCTATTTTCGCATTAAAATCTCCCAGAACGATTTTAACATAATGGGCGGGGCAGCGGTCATATTCTTTCTCTAGGCGCTCGTAGAAAATATCCTTGGTCTGCTCGTCTTTGTCTTCCGTCGGGGCATGGGCACAAATAAGGCTGATATTGAAGAAATTGGCTTTTATGCGGATTGTAGCTAGCCTCTCATCCACTGGACTAAAGCTGGAGACAAGGTGTTTCAGTCTGCGACTAACCACCAATCCACAGCCAACTTCATGCCTCGTGTTATGGCAGCTATAGTATATTTCGTCACCATTTGGTGTTGTAGTGACGCCATTCCCAATCCATCGCTCTTCCTGTAAGGCGGTAATATTTGCCTTGTACTTCTCTAACAAATCCGCCAGCGCGTATACTGCACCATCTTTATAAAGAGTGCGGACATTTCAGATGCAGATCCGCAAATCATCGTCCTTTTTTCCTTTGCATGGATCGTCAACGTTGGGGGGGGGTCCGTTTTTACTTTCCTTTGTTTCTCATAGTAGCGCTTTAAGATTTTTGAAGCCTTTTACGAAAACAAGCTTTCGAATCAAAATGCGTTTGTGCCACCAGTACTAGCCTTGACAGCACCACCCATATGAGCCCATAATCAAAGAAAATCCATAGAAAATCTGAACCAATTTTCATCAAAATCAATGGCGCTCATCCTCCTTGGTTTTATTCTAACTACAATGTGTAGTAGCTACTGCATATGTCATATTATGATGGCAATGCACGCAGCATTTCCAACTGTGGGAGATCTTTCAGAATCAAAAGTATGACACAACCTCTAGGGTAAATCGTGGTTGCACACGTTCCAGCGCTCTACTGCTGTGACGAATTTACCGATGAGTGGTGGTCTTGATGGTGTTGGCATAAAGCAAGCACAAGATATCTTATGTTCAATTCATCGGAGAAATTTTTGTACAGCAGAAAAGTTTCTTTGATGGGATGTTTAGTTTTTGGCTTTAAAACGAGAATAGTTGGCAAGAAATTTAGAGAAATTTCAAAGGATATACTCTCGGCATTACTAAGGCAATACAAAAAGTCCTGAAATGCAATAAGCAACATTGGCAAAGACAAACACAATAAAATAGGAAACAAAAAGGAAAAGAGTGCTAAGTTTGGCCGGGACGAATCTTGGGAATCCAACACCATTGATTCCGCTAAAATATGGAAGCTATATCTGGTTATAGACCGATTTAGACAGTACTTGGCACGGTTGTTGGAAGTCATACCAGACCACTATGTGCAAAATTTCATCCAAATCTGTTAAAAATTGAGACTTCCAGGGGCTCAAGAAGTCAAATCGGGTGATCGGCTTATATGGGAACAACATCAGGTTCTTGACCAATTTTAACCGAACTTGGCACAATTGTTGGAAGGCATAACAGAACACTATGTTCGAAATTTCAGCCAAATCGGACAAAAATTGAGACTTCCAGGGGCTCAAGATTTGGACCGTATTGGTTGTTGGAAGTCATAGCAGATCACTATGTGCAAAATTTCCGCCAAATCGGATGAAAATTGAGGCTCCAGGGGCTCAAGAAGTCAAATCGGGAGATCGGTTTATATGGGAGCTACATCAGGTTATATTTCGATTTAAACCGGGAGCAACATCAAGTTCCTGACCGATTAATGCCGAACTTGGCACAGTTGTTGCAAGTCATAACAGAACACTTTGTGCAAGATTTCAGCCAAATCGGATGAAAATTGCGGCTTTTAAGGCCTCATGAAGTCAAATCGGGAGATCGGTTTATATGGGATCTTTAACAGGTTTTGACCGATTTGGACCGTACTTGACACAGTTGTTGAAAATCTTAACCGAACACTATGTGCAAAATTTCCGCCAAATCGGATTAAAATTGAGGCTTCCAGGGGCTCAAGAAGTCATATCGGGAGATCGGTTTATATGGGAGCTACAACATGGGAGATGGGTTTATATGAAAGCTATATCAGGTTCTTGACCGATTTAAACCGAACTTGTCACAGTTTTTGGAAGTCATAACAGAAGACTATGTACAAAATTTCAGCTAAATCGAAAAAAATTGCTGCTTCCAGGGGTTCATGAAGTCAAATCGGGAGATCGGTTTATATGGGACCTATATCAGGTTATAGACCGATTTAAACCGTACTTTGTACAGTTGTTGGAAGTCATAACTGAACACTATATGCAAAATCTCAGCCAAACCGGGCAAAAATTGCGACTTTTAAGGGCTCAAGAAATCACGAAGGCCCTGAATGACTCGCCTGTGTCAGCATGTCCTGGTGCCAAGCCAAGGGACAAACAGCGACCGCCATGGTGGACCCCAGAGCTGGTTGGTCTAAGGAAAGACTGCAGAAAACTCTTCAACATAACAAAAGCCACAAAAGCACCACACGATTGCAACACCTATAATGCTGAGCTAAGAAAATATAAAGGCGAGCTGAAAAAGGCTCAGAACAAATCTTGGGTAGAATTCTGCAGCTCCGTGGAGGATACATCTGAGGCCTCTAGGCTAAGGAAGTTTCTGTCCTCAAGGCCTATTACGGTGGGGTATATCCAGAAGTCATAGGATGTATGGACAATGTCCGGTGAGAAAGCACTAGAAATACTCGTTGATACATATTTCCCGGAAAATCCTCCAACGGGTAATGTGGCGCCAGAAGAGATTGTCACTGGTATGCATTTGTCGATGGCAATTAGAGAAACTGTGTCTGAGCCGAAAATGCTTTGGGCGATTCGAAGCTTCGACTCCTTTAAGTCGTCAGGTCCTGATGATGTATCACCGGTTGAATTACAAGCTGTGTTTGCTAGACTAGTTCCTTGGATTAGGAAGATATACTCTGCTTGTATCAGCATGTCATATATGCCTGTGGGATGGAAGGACACGAAGGCCATTTTCATTCCGAAAGCAGGAAAACCCTACCACACGAAGGCGAAAGATTTTCGTCCTATTAGTCTGTGCTGAAGACTCTTGAGAGGTTGATAGAAACATATCTTAGGGCAAAGATCCATGGAGATCGCCTGTCGCGGCAGCAGCATGTATATAGTAAAGGCATATCCACTGAAACAGCTCCTCACGACCTAGTCGGCTACATAGAGGGTTCTCTCGCTGTCAAGGAATATACAATGGTAGCACTTCTTGCCATTGAAGTTGCTTTCAATAGTGTAAAACCGACTTCAATCATGAAGGAGTTGGAGTTTCTAGGCATTAACTCTACCGTAAGAAAGTTTATGAATAACTTCCTTACTAAAAGAGGCATTACGGCAGGCTTGGGATGTGTGGATCTAAAAAGATGGGTCAGCAGAGGAACTTCTTAAGGCGGTGTACTGTCTCTTTTGGAATATAGCCATTAACAATATATTATTGTCTCTGAAAGAAAAAGGTGTAAAAGTGGTCGCGTATGCTGATAACATGGCAAATGCGGTTAGGGGAAAATTTCCCAGCACTCTAAGATATATATTGGGTTGCCTAAAAAGTAATTGCGGATTTTTCATATAGTCGGCGTTGACAAATTTTCTCACAGCTTCCGACTCTTTAATAGCATTCTTTCTTCTGTCAGTTATCAGCTGTTACTTTTAGCTTGCTTTAGAAAAAAAGTATAAAAAAAGTATATTTGATTAAAGTTCATTCTAAGTTTTATTCAAAATGCATTTACTTTTAAAAAATCCGCAATTACTTTTTGGGCAACCCAATACTTCAGGAAGCTCTACGTGTAACAGCAAAGTGGGCTACTGAAAGTGGTCTAGGTATAAATCTGTGTAGTAGTACAAGTAGTTCTTTTCAGCAGGAGATACAAGTTGCCTACAGTGGAACCTGTCTCCTTGGGAGAAGAGAATGTTCCATTTACAGAAACCGCAAAATACCTGGGTGTTTTGCTGGACAGGAAATTGAACTTCATCTCAAACATTTTGGAAAGGGCAAGAACTCTTGCCCTATACACCTGCAAGAGAGCCATTGGCAAAAGTTGGGGGTTCAGACCGCGTGTCATGCATTGGATATATACTGCAGTGGACAGACCTATAATGCTATATGGTTGTTGTAGCAGTGTATTGTACACCAAGTCAGCAGCCCTTGCCGATGAGAAATTCCATTGGGTCAATCCGGTACGTATAACCGGCTGCCATGGGATTGATGCTATATGGTGTTGTGGTCTGGTGGACTGCGCTTCAAAAGTCCATCTACTGCTCAATACTTAACCGAATCCAAAGGATGACTTGTTTGTGCATCACAGCTGCACTGAGGACGACACCATCTGATGCACTGTATTTAATGCTACATCTTATGGCTGAGGACATTGTGGCTAGACAAATTGCAGCGACCACTGCTGTGAGGTTGAGGGAACTTTCTCATTGGTCATGTGGCGGCTACGGACACTGTGTTATCCTTGATACAATATCCGATGTTGCAGGCAGTGTAGATTGCACCCTTCCTGAGCTGCTTTTGATAAAAAGTACTGTACCACTATTCCTGATAGAACCAATTGGAACTACGATATCCCTGGTAATAGAAGTTACATAGAATTCTTTGCGGATGGTTCCAAACTAAACGACCAGGTGGGCTTTGGGGTGTACTCCAAAGAACTAGAACTGGTCATATAGAAAAGGTTACCAACCCAGTGCAGTGTGTATCAAACGGAGATCCTTGCAATTAAGGAAGTGGTGGAATGGCTAAGATACAATGTCAGAACTACGATCCCTGGAGAATGGATTTCTGAACACAAAAACCGCTCTCGACTGTAGCAGATCTCTCAACGAGATGGCTAAACAGTTCAAAATTGTCCTGTGCCATGGGCCACAGAGACATCCCAGGGTATTGTAAAGCGGACGAGACTAGGAACTACCTTCCACAGTCCACAGGGAAACTGGAATTTCTGGGTATGCCTCTAGCAATATGAAAGCTAAGTTTTCAGAACCAGGCCCGAAAGACAACGAAGGATAGTTGGTCAGAAAAAGGGGGCTGTGAGCATTCCAAAACTATTTGGCCTTATCTAGACTTGAAGAGGTCTACCGCTTAGCTGTCATTGGCTAGAACAGACGTCACAGTCATTGTGTCCGTGATGACAGGTCAGTGTCTTATCGGAAAACATGCTGACAGACTGAAGGTAGTCAGCAACTACTCTTGCAGAAAAAAACACACGCTGCTCCTCTAATGGGCCTATATTGCCTCCCTTTGGGGTAAGCTAATGCGGACGAGACTAGGAACTACCTTCCACAGTCCACAGGGAAACTGGATCTCTGGGTATGCCTCTAGCGATATGAAAACTAAGTTTTCAGGATCAGGCCGGAAGGACAACGAATGATAGATGGTCACAAAGAGGGGGCTGTGAGCATTCCAAATTTATATGACCTTATCTACAGCTTTACTGTCATTGGCTAGAACAGACGTCACAGTCATTGTGTCCGTCATGACAGGTCAGTGCCTTATCGGAAAACATGCTGACAGACTGAAGGTAGCCAGCAGGTCCAGTCCAGGGAAACTGGAATCTGTGGGTATGTCTCTAGCGATATGAAAACTTATGATAGATGGTCACAAAGAGGTGGCTGTGAGTATTCCAAAACTATATGGCCTTATCTAGACTTGAAGAAGTCTACCATTTTGCTGTCATTGGCTAGAACAGACGTCTCAGTCATTGTGTCCGTCATGACAGGTCACTGTCTAATCGTAAAACATGCTGACAGGCTGAGGGTTGCCAGTACCGACTTTTGCTGAAGCTGTGAGGACATCGAAGAAGAAGAACCTTTCTGTGTGTGTGTTCCGCACTGGCAGTCAGAAGGAGTTCCACTTTAGGTTCTCATTTCTTTGAGAAACCGTCTGATTTAGCAGATGTGAACATTCGCAAGTTGTTGGGCTTTTTAAAGCGATCTGGATAGTTCAACGGTAGGAACTATTGGGTTGCCCAAAAAGTAATTGCGGATATTTGAAAAGAAAGTAAATGCATTTTTAATAAAACTTAGAATGAACTTTAATCAAATAAACTTTTTTTACACTTTTTTTCTAAAGCAAACTAAAAGTAACAGCTGATAACTGACAGAAGAAAGAATGCAATTACAAAGTCACAAGCTGTGAAAAAATTTGTCAACGCCGACTATATGACAAATCCGCAATTATTTTTTGGGCAACCCAATAGAAGGCATATTCCTTTTTCTATTTCTGTGGTATCACAATGGAGGAAAACGTCTAAGTGAGCCTGATAGCAGACTGCCACTTAAACCTAACCTAGCAACTTAAAAGGCATGCCTCTTCCCAAATCCATGTATCAATTGTCTTATATCATACAGGCTGATGTCAAAGTTACATATCAATAATTGCTCAATTTTTTTATTTTCAACTGTGAGTAAGGATTTGACTTTCCTTACTGTCTGAGGTTCTAAGATAGCTGCTGGCCAATCGCAAAATTCAACTCATTTTTCCAGAATTTCACACTTCCCATTAAACTATTTTAAATGCGTGTTTTTGCTTAAATAACATTCCACCATAAATACTTATTCACACCATTTTTTATGATGCCGTTCACTTTGGAAAGTTTAGCCATTCATGGCCGATGGAAAAGTCAATTGTTTAACGTTTCCCATTATCCAGTGGAGGTTGCCCAACATCCATTCATTCATAGTTTCACATATGACTACCCATCTAACCGTGCAAAGTAATTAAATGCTCCAAAGTTAACCATGGAGTTGCTGGGTACGCTAACTGCTGTTCTCTGGTTGTTGGATGTTGGATGTAGGATTTGGACGTCGCTGTTGTCTGGCTTCCGCTTTAAATGTTTCTGGCCATACAAGCCACAACAATGAAAAAGCCTTATGGCTTTTAAAGCGTCAAATATGTGAAACTTTATCCTGCCACCACCATGTAGGCAAAAGGGTGGCACGATAGTATTGTTCATTTAACTTTTGTTCTGGAAAGCAGGGCATACAGAAACATTGGCTGATGAAACCGTACAAAAAGTGCAAGGACAAAAAGATGATCATCATTAGGACTTGAATGTCTGTAGATATTTCGTAGAATAGGGCATATTTCAAAAATATAAGAAGATTTTTCTAGCAGATTTTTCTTGGTTAAGAATCTGTATCAGTCCATGGTCTATTCGATTTAAGAATTTTTTTTCTAAGTGATAACTGACTCCTTTTATAAATCCGATTCCGCATGAGGGCGCTGAACCACTCGTCGTCCTAAATAAATTTTAAATGGCTGTAGACCTCAAAAATGGAGCATGCAGTAGTGGTTGAAACAAATGTTTCTTGTTGTTGTTGTTGTAGCAGTTTATTGTGTTCTATCTTTCGTCTGCTTGATTCTGTTGAGTGTCAAGACCTAGGAACTCTGCGACTAAGATGGGGGGTGCGTCCACAGGGATCTGGGTCTGAGTCGAGTGGGTCTGTCAGGGAAGTTAAACAGGTGACGTGTATCGTGCGGTTCCTGGTTACCATCGGGACATACATCTTGCACGTCGGCATCAATCCCAGCTCTGTAGGAATAAAGGCGGCTGCATCTGGTTTGCCGGGGGAGGTCGATTTCTTCAGGTTCAATGAGAGGCGGTCGTTCTCCAAGGACTACATTCACCTGGTAGCCAATTAACGCATGTGCTACCGTGTCTGCATGAATGTTGTTTAGACCTGCTTGATATGCCGCTTGATCTAGAGGTTCTCTCTTGTAGCGCTCAACCTCACGCTCTAGATCATGTAGATCTACCTTAAGGCTTCTGGGCAGTGAATATCTATCCACAAGATGATGTTATGGATGGTCTCTGCAATAACAGCCCAAATGGTAATGCTTCGACAGTATGTAGTTATGTCCTCGCACTGGTAGGATCTTTGTCGCCCGAAGGAGGAGGTCCACATGAGATCTGAGGAGACAGCCCGTCGCAGTTCGGAGGTCGGCATTCTGAATGTGTAAGAGCTGTCAAATATGACGCCGAGTATTTTAGGACACTTGATGGTCGGAATCATTTCTCCATCGACCATCACAGTCAGCTCAGTATTCACGCGTATTTGTAGTGAACAAAGTGGCTGAAGATTTGGTGGCGGATATCTTTAGATTTCTTGCAGCGAAATATGAGGCAAGTTCGTTGAGATAGACGTTCAACCTATCGCAGATGTCAACAATGGGTTGAGGGGACTGATGCCATGAACGTACAATCATCCGCATATGATACGATCTCTATGCCGTCTGGAGGGGGTGGAATGGAAGATAGGTAGAGGTTAAACAGTGCCGGAGATATGACACCACCTTGGGGAACTCCCTGTTTCACTCTACAATGCTTCGACTTTTTATCCCTAAATTCCACAAATGACTGGCGACCACACAGATAATTCGCGACCCAGCGTTTCAAGCCTTGCAGGAGAAACGTGTTGGCGATGTCCTCAAATAATTTGGCATGGCTGACCGTATCGAATGCCTTCGATAGGTCCTGTCGTCTTCTTATCCCTAAATTCCACAAATGACTGGCGACCACACAGATAATTCGCGACCCAGCGTTTCAAGCCTTGCTGGAGGGACGTGTTGGCGATGTCCTCAAATAATTTGGCATGGCTGACCGTATCGAATGCCTTCGATAGGTCCAGTGCCACGAGGACCGTCCTATCACATGGCCTGGGCTGATTGAAGCCACGGCAAATGTTTGCGGTGATGGCATGCAAAGCTGTTGTTGTCCTATGCATTTTTCGAAATCCATGTTGATGCTCGGCGAATGGAAATTCTCCTACGAGGCTCGGAAGGAGTAATGCCCCAAACGTCTTTGCCACTTGTGAGAGAAGGGAGATCGGTCTGTGCGACTCCCCCAAACTTGGATCTTTTCCGGCCTTAGGTAGAGGGATCACTTTGTCCATTTTCCAGACATCGGGAACTATAAGAGTGTTCAAAGACAGATTGAGGACAGTGGTAAGGTACTCAACTTCAGGTAAATCCAGATTCTTCAACTTCAATAAAGAGATTCCGTCGGGGCTGAATGCCTTAGATGATTTGGCGCCACGGAAGACATTCGTATCTTCGCCCACGGTAAATAGTGATGGCTGTTCATCGGCTCGGAGACCACGAATACGGCGAATGGCTCTCCTCCTTGCCCTGTCTCTGTCGGGATGCACAATAAATTGAGGGTTGAACAACCTGGCGCATCTCTTCGGATCAGTCATGGTTATTTCGCCTAAAGTGACTGAGGTCCTGTCATCCCGTCTACCGGGGTTCGAGAGTGACTTAACAGTGGCCCACAGTTTGCCTACACCGGTGCCTAAGTTACATTGCTCCAAGTGTTCCAGCCACAAATTCCGCTTATGTTCGTTGACTACCCTGTTTATTTCCAGATTCAGCTCGTTGATTCTGGGGTTGATGGAGTCCATACCACGAATCCCACCACGCTCGTCTGTACCACTGCTTGCGCCGGGAAATTGGGCCGCACTTGGGGTATTCGGCGGGCTGGTATAAAGCGAGCGGCTGCTGCTTTAATGATGTCTCGGAATTTCCTCTCAGCCACAAGCACATTAGAGGGGGGTGGCAGTTTACTGAAGCGGCGATTGGTATACTCTCTGAAGCCAGCCCAATAAGCCTTCTTATGATTGATAAACGTCCGGCGCTCAGAGGTTATGAAGTCGGGTGGTCGGTCGATGGTGAGAATTATGGGGAGGTGGTCTGACCCCAAAGAGATGACGGCTTGCCAGGATACGTCACTCAGGAGATCAGGGGATGCAATGGAGATGTCTGGCGAGCTGCTGCACCTCCTCGTTATCCTAGTGGGGGCATCTCATTCACCGTGCAAAACGTTGAGCTTGATTTGTTCTGCCAAAACTATGCCACGCTGTTCGTTACCTAGGGGAGAATGCCATGACGTGTGATGCGCATTAAAGTCCCGTAGAACCAGGCGATTATGGCCAGATAGCAACCCACTTATGTCGGGGTTGTAAGCCTGGCCATTAATCGGGACACAGCTACCAACCGGCGGTATGTACACGTTGTATAGCTCTATCTCGGCAGAGCCGGACCTGACTGCTATCCCCATGCATTCCATGAAGGGGTCACTGGCGCCATGCGCAGGCGAGATAGGTCTATATTGCACGGAATGGTGTATTACGAAGGCCAATTCCCCACCTTCATTCCTTGAGCGATCCTTACGTAGCACATTGTACCCGTGACAACTGTGCAAGCTGCAGGTGTTCATCAGCTTTGTGAAGTGAAGTGAGGCCAGAGCAAGATCGGAAATGTACCCACTCCATGTACCGGTTACACCTCACCGAAACCGACCGATGATGGAGGCGCTTCTGGCAAACCGAACAGAACCAGGATTCGGGGTTCTTTTCTATCCCGGCACGGGCCAGAAGCGTACGGAGAAGGCACTCCGGGATGTGCCTCTCCCATGACGAAAAAAGACGAACACGTACACTGAGGCGGCAGCCCTTGTCGATGAGGATTCCATCGGGCCAATCCGGTGCGTGCAACCGGCTGCGTTGGGATTGGGATGTTGCGTGTAATTTGCCAGAATTCAAACTCACCGTCATTGACGGACATGGTTAGCAACATTGTCCTTCAATTTTTCCATTTTTTTAAACCTCTCGACATTTTCGAGGCTGAAAAAGGACTCAAAAAGGCAGAGAAGGATGCAAGCCAAGTGCGGATGCGAGGCGTGGTTCTCATTGCTCTGCCTGTCCCAAAGCAACATATTCTCTGAACTTGTTGTATGGTCCTTATGTTGCACTTTTTCTCCATATCAATCCACCAAACTACAGAGGCGTAAGTAAGTATTGGTGTAATCACGCTCCTGTAGAGCCATTGGACAATCCTTGGATTTAGGCCCCATTTCGAGTCTACGGCCCGTCTACAAAGTGTCTAACATCTGTGAGCCTTCTCAGTATGCTGCTGAATATGACACTTCCAATTAAGTTTCCTTTCCAAGCTAACTCCTAAGTGTTTGACCTTGTCATATATCGAAATCGTTTTATTGAGGAAACGTGGTGAGTCTTCGTCGTGAACAGGAATATTTCAGTCTTCTCTGGGTTTACATTGAGACCCCTGGGTCTAGCTCAGTCATATGCCATTTGCAAGACCCTTTCGGTCCTTCTGCCTAGCTGGTTCGTATCTTTAGATCCTCAGAAGTATTAGAGGTAGGGATCCCTCTGCTCTTAGCGGTAATGTCTTTGTAAACTTTTTCATCAATTAAAATCATGTACATCAAAATGAAAATCGAACCACAAATGCTTTCGTAAATCTCAAAAGAAAAAGACTATCTTTTTCCAAAAAAAAAAACTGAAAGTCGAAAGTCTTCGGGACCACTATAAATATTGTCGACTTCTAGCGGACTTTTTGTAGGGATTTTTGAGCCGTATCCAGTAAAACATCAAAAAAGTATAAAAAAATAAATGTTGGAAATCGGACCATATATAAAGGTTTGGCAGCCTGAGCAAGTTTTTGAAATGCCGAGGCGACCAATCTAAGGGCTTGGCGCCCAGACCATCTAGGGCCTTAAGATTTTGCATATGATCTCGAAAACACCTTAGCTGTAACCATTTAAAATTTCAGACGCCGTTATAAAATGGCAAATTTATTATACCTTCCACCGAAGGATGGTTTGGTTTGATGATTGGCCCCGGTCGGTCCAGATTTTGATATAGCTGCCATATAGACCGATCTCTCGATTTAAGGTCTTGGCCCTATAAAAGGGGCATTTATTGTCCGATTTTGCCAAAATTTGGGCCAATGGGTAGTGCTAGGCCCTTCGACAACCTTCTTCAATTTGGCCCAGATCGGTCCAGATGTGGATATAGCTGCCATATAGACCTATCTCTCGATTTAAGGTTTTGGGACCATGAAATTCGCTTTTAATTGTTCGATGTCGCCGAAATTTGGGCCAGTGAGTTGTGTTAAGCCCCTCGATATGCTTCTTGAAGATGGCCCAGATCGGTACAGATTTGGATATAGCTGCCATATAGACCGATCTCTCAATTTAAGGTATAGGACCATAAAAAGCACATTTTTTGTCCGATTTCGCCGAAATTTCGGAAAGTGAGTTGTGTTAAGCCACTCGATATGCTTCTTGAAGATCGCACAGATCGGTCCAGATGTGGATATAGCTGCCATATAGACCGATCCCTCGTCTTAAGGTTTTCGGCCCTTAAAAGCCGCATTTAATTGTCCAATGTCGTCGAAATTTGGGACAGTGAGTTGTGTTAGGGCCTCGACGTCCTTCTTCAATTTGGCTCAGCTCAGTTTAGATTTTGATATAGCTGCCATATAGATCGATCTCCCGGTTTAAAGTCTTGGGCCCATTAGACATTTTTCGTCCGATGTCGTCGAAATTTGGGACAGTGAGTTATGTTAGGGCTTCGAAGAGGCGCCCCGGTAGCCGAGTTGGTAGCGTGCTTGGATTATCAGTGCAGGGGTCGTGGGTTCGATTCCCGCCAGAAGCCTTGGTCTGTCGCTACTGTGGTATCACAATGGATTGAAAATTGTCTAAGTGAGTCTGTAAAGGACTGCCACTCTAACCTAACCTAACCTAGGGCCTTCGAAATCCTTCTTCAATTTGGCTTAGATCAGTTCAGATTTGGATATAGCTGCCATAAAGGCCGATCTCTCGATTTAAGGTTTTGGGCCCAGAAAAGCCGCATTAGCTATCCGATTTCGCTCAAATTTGACAAAGTGACTAATGTTAGGCTTTTCGACATCCTTGTCGTTTATGGTTCAGATCGATCTATATTTGGATATAGCTACCAAAAAGACCAATATTTTGTTCTAGTCTTGTACTTATAAGACCACTTAAAGTCCGTGCCGAATTTGGTCCAAATCGGACCATATTCTGATACAGCTGCTATGGGGGCATAAATTATGCATTTCTCACCGGATTATGACGAAAGGTGGTTTACAGATATACCCCAGGTGGTGGGTATCCAAAGTTGGGCTCGGCCGTACTTAGCGCATTTTTACCTGATACTAGTTTTTTCGATTCTATCCCACTGTGGATAGTCAAAAATTTTCTTTTACTAATATTGATCTGGGCAATTACCTAAACTACTCTTTAGAGAATGATAATGAGAGATATAATATTTTTTTTATCGCTCACTAGTAATGGGTTAATAGCACTGGTATCAACTGGCCTCCCACGCGACTACTGAAATATAAAAAATATTGTGGCACCGTATAATCTCAATTCGTGAATATTTTAAGCAATTTCTAATAATTGTATTGTCAGCTCTAACTGTATGTCCAACTCAAGTACTTTAACTAAAGCCAATTTGAAAAGCCGATTTACAAAAAGAGTGGCAGAGGCATAAAGTCATTTCCACACCTGCCTTGCCACAATATTCCACGTGTGTGTGTGTTGGTGTAATGGTAAAACTTTCCATTTGATTTCTCTCCTGTGGCATTTTGAAAGCATGAAAAGCATGAAATTCCATATAAATGTGGAGAAGGGGTAGCAAACAAAAATGATGACTACAAACATTTTTCAACTTAATGGAATTTCATACACATGCTTATGCACTTAGACAAGGACACATCATAAACGTATGCACATATATACATACATAAACACATAATCGTATCCTTGCCGGAATTAAAAAAAAAAAAAAAAAAACAAAAAAAAAAACCAAACTTGTGCACAAACATTCACCAACTCAGGAAAAGCTGAAGGACTGACGGATTTTTGGTGGTTTTCCTGAAAGCGTGAGTGGGATGCTTCATATGACAGTTGGTCCTTTTACTTTATTCATGAATATGTGAGATTATGTTTGTTCTCTATACATAAGTGTGTATATGAATTGGGTAATGTGCATGGGTGTGTGTGTGTGTGTTTGAGTGTTTTATTTTTAGCAGGATATAAGCTGCCAAAGGATAGCGGTTCTCGGTGGCAATTTTGATGTGCATGTTAATTAAAAGGACATGTCGCCTTTATTAGTAACTGTGTCGAAAAGTAAAATAGCGAAAGCAACGAAATACTAATGGTTTGATAAAGCTGCCAGTTAGTTGTCACTTTTCTTTTCATCTCGTGGTATGCCCTCACAGCATGGGGATGTAGAATAAGCCAAGATACAGTTGGAAAAAATAGAAAACATTTAAAGAAAATTGTCTCATATTCTTATATAACACATACGAGTAGGTACCTAAGTGAATGTTGATGTGAATATTCTCATATGTTTGAAATTTTGATTACTATAGTCATTTAACAAGTAACTATGACCTAACATTTCAGTTTCGTCATGGGTTTCTGAGATAGAATTTTTTAACTTGGCGGCGTAGCAGGCAGAGCTATCGACCTATTCCCAGGAAAGCTTCAAGACCGCATGTTTTGCTGCTCTAATCAGCTTATTCCTTGAGCCTTATATAATATCCATCCCAATAAACTGCAGCTTTTTTACGGTTAGTTCTGTTACAAAGCCTAAGACTTCACTTCCCAACTTTGTAAATCTCATCGGTTATTCAGGTTTTTTCTTGAACTGATATCCTTGTTCGCCTTGCCTTGATGATGGTATAGAATGTTTACCTCCTAGTCAGAATGAGGTCTAAGTAGCAGTGACCCGGCTGAAGAACAACAAGGCAGCAGGAGCCGACGGGTTACCCGCTGAACTATTAAAGACCGGAGGCGACACGCTGATAAGGCATATGCATCAGCATATCTGCGCAATCTGGCTAGAAGAACGCATATCCGATGATTGAAACCTCAGCATACTATGTCCCGTACTCAAGAAAGGAGACAAGAAGGATGGTGCTAACTACAGAGGAATAAGTCTCCCCCCCTTCGCATACAAGAAACTCTCGAGCGTACTGTGTGAAAGATTAAAACCTAAAGTCAATGAGGTAAATGGTCCCTATCAATGCGGGACTTCCAACAACTATGCTTAGTAAGGCGCAAATCGGTACACAACCTGATATTTTTGTCACATAAACTGATCTGGGATCTTGACTTCTTGAGCCGCTAGAGGGCGTAATTCTCATCCAATTTGACTGAAATTTTGCACGTGGTATATTGTTTTGACTTCCAACTACTGTGCTTAGTATGGTTTAAATCGGTTCATAATCTGATATAGATGCCTTACCAAGCAATCTGGGATCTTAACTTCTTTAGCCGCTAGAGGGCGCAATTCTCATCCGATTTGGCTGAAATTTTGAATGAGGTGCTTTGTTATGAATTCCAACAACTGTGTTTAATATGGCGCAAATCGGTACACAACCTGATATATCAGACATAAAAACCGAACTTGGGTCTTGACTTCTTGAGCCGCTAGAGGGCGCCATTCTCATCCGATTTGGCTGAAATTTTGTACAACGGCTTCTCCCATGAACTTCAACATACGTGTCCAATATGGTCTGAATCGATCTATAGCTTGATACAGCTCCCATATAAACTGATTTCCCGTTTTTGCTTCTTGAGCCCCTGCAAGGCGCAATTCTTATCCCAATGGACTGAAGTATTACACAGTGACTTTTACAATGTTAAGCATTCAATTCATATATGGCCCGAATCGGATTTGATATAGCTCCAATAGCATAACAGTTCTTATTCATTTTTCTTTTCTAAAAAGAGATACCGCGCAAAGAACTCGACTAATGCTATCCATGGTGGAGGGTATATAAGATTCGTCGCGGCCGAACTTAGCACACTCTTACTTGTGTCTATTCCTTTGAGAGATTGTTATAGTGTTCCGTTGGCGGGTTACTGGCCCAGTTCCCCAACCGCATGGGTTTTTGTCGGTTCGCACATGTATCCCTGGGTGTCCTGAGCTGCTTGCTCCGACGCTCGCCTCCAGCCGCATCTAACCTGGGAACAGACGCTGATGTTGGCCATTGGTTGTTTGAAGTCACCAATAACTCGCCTTGTCATCTCGAGTATCATTGGCAATCAGTATTTAAGTAAGAGTAAGTGCCACATGACCCCTCACTGAGACTCTCCTCTCGAAATCGCCGACTGCCCACGGCCGCATTTGCAGCTACTCCCCATAGAAACGAAGATTTCTATTAATTGCAACCTGTGGACGCGCCCGGTAGCTTTCAGCTAAGATTTCCTTAATAACGATGGACACCACGCAAGTCGGAGCTCAAAGTTTCAGCCTGTGTAATGCTCATAGTTATCCTGTGTCGGCCGGGTCGTCACGTATACTATCTGGATTTTCTGAAGTGGGTGACTTTGCCTTTCCAAAAAACTTAAAAGTGTAGAGCGTCATTTTTCGACTAGATCGCCTTGAAATGTCATGATGACCAAGAATATAGCTATATACGGTCTTAAACTAATATTTCGAGGTGTAGCAAACGAAAAGAGGAAGTTAGCATACCTTCATCCCATGGGGGAGAGTATACCAAACTTAACATTTAATAGGATTTTTGAAATTATGATGTGGTAACCACATATCGTACTTGTATACATATATCATTCACATAATCTGACATGTTGCTAATAACTATGCCAAAATCCCCCAAATGTCATTTTGATAAGAATTGGAAAAAAATAAATAAAAAAGGAAGTGGCAACGAAAATAAGAAACTAATGACAATTCCCCATATACCAAAGAAATCATTCGCGAAAATAGGATTTCCCAAGCACTTGAAAATAGAACAAACCACAATGCTCGTGAAAACAACTACAGCTAGAACTGAAGAGACCAAACATTGATTACGGTTACACATTGCAAGAGGAAGAGCGATGTGAGCAAAGGAAAGGAACAACACAATATATCAAAGTCTATAATTTGTCTATGTCACACAAGAGTTTTGTGACATTTTTGAACATCCTAGCATTGAAAAACATAGACATTGGTTTGAAAGGGTGTCACGATGAAATATGCTTTTAAAATTTGAAAAAAAAAAATTATAGATGGATACCATACTTCACCATTAACATTTTCAAAGGAATACTCGAAAGTAAATTTATGAACACAATTTTTTATATGTTAATATTTTTCCGATATATTTGCTGATATTTCATAAAGCACACTCGAATATTTTCGGTCATGTGACGGCATGTACATACCTACCTAGAAAACTCATCATTTTGTTGTACAATGTCTCTCCATGGATCACCTTGCACAAATCCCAAAATAACACATAAACAAAGTAAAACAAAACAACACATTTTCAGCCAAATCTCAATACGAAATCCTTTGGAGCCAGCGGATATAAGGAACTAAAAAGAAAACACCAACTATAGAAAGCCCAACATCAACATTATTCTCTCAAACAACAAAATTCGAAACGAAGGATACTAGTCGAAAGAAATGAAAAATGTATAACACGGCATGAGACAAATCCTTGGTGGAATTACAAAGACATATAGAAGGATATAGGCAATGAAAACTACCACTAAGATGGAAGACAAAAAAAACACATCCTACTTATTCCACATGTGTGATCTTTTCAAGATGCAGAAAAATGAAAATGTTACTAAAATGCGTTCAGCTATTAAAGGATATACGTTTACATTGGGTTGCCCAAAAAGTAATTGCGGATTTTTCATATAGTCGGCGTTGACAAATTTTTTCACAGCTTGTGACTCTGCAATTGCATTCTTTCTTCTGTCAGTTATCAGCTGTTACTTTTAGCTTGCTTTAGAAAAAAAGTGTAAAAAAAGTATATTTGATTAAAGTTCATTCTAAGTTTTATTAAAAATGCATTTACTTTCTTTTAAAAAATCCGCAATTACTTTTTGGGCAACCCAATAGTTATCCTTGATAGAAATTCAAGCTGAAATGTCCCTAACAGGTAGAAAATTAATATAAAATCAGAAAAAACTTCCTAAGTTCGGCTGGACCAAATCTTGGGAACCCATCACCATGGACTATGCTAAAACATTTACACAAAGCATTTCCCTTTTCACTCTAGGACGCATAGTTTAGGAGATACAGTCATTTTAAAGTTTTCATGCTGAAACTTAGATTTTTTAAGGATTTTCGAATAACTATTAAATTTTTGATGGAGTCACAAATTAAGACCCATTTCCCATTAGGATGCATAGTTTAGGAGATACAGCCATTTCAAAGTTTAGGAGATACAGTCATTTTAAAGTTTTCATGCCATAACTTGGAGTTTTCATGGATTTTCGTACAAATTTCGAATTTTTGATGGAGTCACGAATTAAGGCCCATTTCCCTCTAGGACGCATAGTTTAGGAGATACAGCCATTTTAAAGTTTTCATGCTGTAACTTCGAGTTTTTAAGGATTTTCGTAAAAATTTCGAATTTTTGATGGGCCAACGAATTAAGACCCATTTCCCTCTAGGACGCATAGTTTAGGAGATACAGCCATTTTAAAATTTTCTTGCTGTAACTTTGAGTTTTAATGGATTTTCGTTTATATTTCGATTTTTTGATGGAGTCACGAATTAAGGACCATTTCCCTCTAGGACCATTAAGGACCATTTCCCTCTGTGAGATACAGCCATTTTAAAGTTTTCATGCTGAAACTTCGAGTTTTAACAAATTTTCGACTAAATTTCGAATTTTTGATGGAGTCACGAATTAAGGCCCATTTCCCTCTAGGACGCATAGTTTAGGAGATACAGTCATTTTAAAGTTTTCATGCGGAAACTTCGATTTTTTATGGAGTCACGAATTATGACCCATTTCCCTCTAGGACGCATAGATTAGGAGATACAGCCATTTTAAAGTTTTCATGCTGAAACTTCGAGTTTTAAAAAAATTTCGACTTCATTTCGAATTTTTTCATGCTGAAACTTCGACAAAGGATTTTCGAATAAATTTCGATTTTTTGATGGAGTCACAAATTAAGGCCCATTTCCTTCCCATTTTTGAGGCAAGAAATAAGTCCCAAAACATTTTTGGTTAACTATGGCCAGTTTATCTTATCGCTGTTTGTCTTACCCTGAGCAATAGAAAATCTCACTCGAGTTAAAACGTAAAAAATATGATAATAATTTTTTTTTTTATACATTTTAGTGCGAATGGTTTCCATTGCCAACAACCCAAATCTATGACAGCATTCCGTATATGTAAAATGGGTTTCCTTTGGAAAAGGAATCAGTTTTTGTGAGACTTATCCACTCATTTATACATGAGCATATAACCCGAAATAATATTCAATTCGTTTTTTGGTTAACAAAGAAATCATTCATTTTTTATTGCTTCAGCTCAAGGTTATTCTATGGTAAAGAAATGCACATTGTATAATACTGGGATATGTTTTTTTTTTATTGGGAATCGGCTACCATGGTATCTATTGAAATTGAAAATCATAGACCGGGAAAATGTTTAGAATTTTTATCACTCAGAAAATTTTCCATATAGTTTGGGCAATGAGCGATCGGGTGGCGTGTATGCGGATGCATGACTGTGTGGAATGACTGAATGGATTTTATTGATGATTCTTTTGTTGATTTGGTTTCTTTTGTTGTTGATTGATTACAAATTTCCGCAGGAAGATGTCGTATGAGGGAGACCAGCACTTAGATGCACAATGATACGATACAGCATTGGGACAAGGAAATGTTTTAGGTAACAGTTATCAAGCACTACCTGTGATATATCTTAAGGATTTTTTTCTATATGCGATCGATGTAGTACTAAGTAGAAGCATTTTGCCCATATTTAGAGGGTCTATGACACCACGTCTTCAGTGTGCAAATTTTCGAATAGTTAGTTATATTAAGCCTTTTTCTTTTGTGTCGTTCCAAACATTAATTCTTGGTTATTGGTTCACAAGGTGGCTATAAACCCAATATAGTCTCAATAGTACGGTCGAAATCGGTCTATAACCAGATATAGCTCCCATATTTAAGTAGAATCCATGGTGGTGGATTCCCAAGATTCGACCTGTCCGAACTTTTAATTGTTTCTCGTGTTTTCGGTTCTATCCTGCTGTGCTGTGGGCTACGGAAGGTGGTTTAGGCTCCGTCTAAGGCGCCCCCTAGGGCACCTGTTTCTTAGGAGGAGAGCATGTTCCATTTACTGAAAGCGAAAAATACTTGGGTGTTTTGGTAGACAAGAAATTGAACTACAAATCCAATATTCTGGAAGCGGCAAGAAAAGCAAATCTTGCACTTAACACCTGCATCAGAGCCATGGGCAAAAATCGGGGGTTTTAAACGCATGTCATGCACGGTTATATACCGCAATTTTCAGCCCTATAACGCTATATGGTGTTGTGGTCTGGTGGACGGCGCTTCATAAGTCCACCTACGTTTCAATATTTAGCTGGATCCAAAGGTTGGCTTGTTTGTGCATCACACCCGTACTGAGGATGACACCATCTGATGCTCTGAACTTAATGCTACTACTAATGTCTCTAGACATTGTGGCTAGACAAATTGCTGCGGACACTGTCGTGGGGCCAAGGGAGCTTTCTCTTTGGTCATGCGACACCTACGGACACTGTGTTATTCTTGATACAATGCCCGATGATCCAGGTAGTGTGGAGTACGCATTGTCTGAACTACTTTTTGATAAAAAGTACAGTACCGATTGGAACTACGATGTCCCTAGTAATAGGAGTTACATAGATTTCTATACGGATGGTTCCAAACTAGACGACTAGGTGGGCTTTGGGGTGTACTCTAACAATCTAGAACTGGTCAACTGGAACAATCAAGCGGAGATCCTTGCAATTTAGGAAGTTGTGGAATGGCTAAAATTTATTGTCATAACGACGATTGGCATAAATATCTTCTCAGATGGCCAAATCTCTGGGGAATATATGTCCGAATTCAAGAACCGCCCTCAATAGTTACATATCTCTCAACGAAATGGCTGAACAGTTCAAAAGTCACCTGTTCTGGGTGTCAGGCCTCAGAGATATCCCAGGAAATTTTAGAGCAGATGGAAGTGCAAGACTAGGAATTACCTTGCATATGCGGGGGAACTGGAATCAGTTCCTCTAGCGACATTTAAGCTAAGTCTTCAGGATCAGGCCCGAAAGTCAACGAATAAAATGGTCATTCAGTGGGGGATGTTAACAATTCATAATTATGAGGGCCAATCTAGACTTGAAGAGGTCTACCGCTTTGTTGTCGCTGGTTTGAACAGATGTCTCAGTCATTGTGTCCATCATGACTGGTTACTGCTTGATCGGATAACATGCTGACAGGCAGAAAGTTGCAAGTGCTGAAGTTTGCACCATCAGAAGCAGTTCCCCTTAAGGTAGGAGTCCCACTTGTTGGATTTAGCGGCTGTGAACATTCACAAATTGTTTGGCCATTTAAAGGGATCTGAATGGTTCAAAGGTAGGAACTAGAAAGCATCTTTCTTCTCCTGTATGGTATCACAATGGACGAAAACGTCTCTGTGAGTCTGACGGCAGACCGCCACTTAAACCTATCCTTGCCATACCTACGTCTTCTGTTGTGTTTATAGGTTTTTTGTTTGTTACAGTAAAACTAATCTTAATTGAATATCCTGAGTCTGTATCGGTTTTTTGAGGTCTCATTTCTATATGACACCCTATCAGTATTGAACTAAACCACACAATATACAGAACTTTGAAGCATCCAGCTCTCACCCAACATATAACATACATGCCTACTCTAAACATTTATATGGATTCTTAGTTGTCTTGAAGTGACAGGGAGTATGGTAGGTACGTACGTACGTAAACATTCTTAAGGATTTCATTTAGTATTTGGCAACAAAATCAAATATTTTTCCTTTTCTGATAAGAAACACACACAAATGTTAGTTTAAGGTTTCCTTGTATTGCGGATAATGATACTCTTTGCCATAGATATAAACATTCCTATCCATGGATATTTTTCTTTGTATTCTCTTTCCTTTTGTTAGGGAAAAAAGGATTTACAAAAATCAATTTCAAAGTCGGGTGGCCAACTTATCCTAACATTCAAACACACACATACCCAGATGCTTTTAAAGACCCACAAAAGATTTCACTTGAAGTCTAAGAAACTTTCATGTCATACTCACGCACATTTCACTAAGCATATAAAAGATATTTGCTCAAATGTGTAGATGTGTGTGTGTGTGTGTATGTGTGTTTGAAAAGAAGCCTTTCAAACCCCTAAATGAATGAAACCGAAAGGATTCTTACCCGTTTGAAGTTATTTGTTCCCCCTAGTATGTATTACATGCTTTGCAACATAGACCAACCTTGAAGCGCTTTACCTAGCTCCTAATCCATTTGCTGCCGCAAACAGATCAGGACTTATGTCCCTTCAACTGCCCCACACTTTCAGGTATAGATAGAACTGTTAAAGGTGGAATTGACTAGCACACACTATGCGGATGGTGTCACTATTGAGATGGTGCCTTTATTGAAGTTGGAATGCAAACTTTGAGTTTGGGGTGAGCATGTTGCAATAGTTTTAAAAAGTTACATCAGTTATATGACTATAACTAAACTAAAATTCAGACAAATTCTATAAAAGTTGGAAAAAAAGATAGAAAAGGCAATCAGTACTTCAGAGACCTTACTATTCTTGTTGATATGGTCCCAATGGGCGACTTACTTACCCGGATTTCTAGCTGAGTGTTGTGTATTGAGGCAACTAGAAACAGAACTCAGCGTTTAGGTCCTTAATAATGGTGCCCATACCTGTTCTGTCCTCCATATTTGATCCATTCCATGAGCTAGCAGACCGAAACACCAGAGTTCGGTCTATCCAAAACTGTGTCATTGGCGAAAGTCTTTGCATTGAACCTTAAGTGTCGTCTCGGTATCATCTTATCCTCGTCTCGGTATCCTCTCTTCATATCCACCCAGGTATTCTATTTCTTCCTTGTTGTTGTTGTAGCAGAGTGTTGTACATTAGGACGGCAGCCCTTGCCGATGAATGACTCCATCGGGTCAATCCGGTACTCACAATCCTTTGCCATGAGATTGCAGGCACTACTGTCTTGATTTTACATCGCCTTAAGTCTCATAGCCGCTTTAGCAACCTCATATCTAATCTGTATGTCTATGGGTCGGCCATCTAGAACTGTCTCCAGTGCTCTAGTAGACGTTGTTCTCATTGCCTCACCTATGCCAAAACAACAAGTTCTCTGAACATGTACTTTCTCGTTGCCGTCTAGCAAACTACCGAGGCTTATGTTAGTATTTATCCAATTCAGCTTCTGCAGAGTAGACTATCGTAGAATTGAAGTTTCATTTCGAGTTTACGGTCCGTCTACATAGTGGCCACCAGTGTGAGCCTTCGCAGCAGGTATGTGCTGTATGTGTCACATCCATTCCAATGGCCTGTTCAAGATCGCCTCCAAGTATTTGATCATGTCGGACTTCCAAATCGTTCTGTTGGTTAAACGTGGCACCTCCTTTTCTTCGTTTTGCCCGTAGGCAGGCCGATTTCAGTCTTCTTTGGGCTAATGTTTAGACCCCTAAGTCTAGATCGGTCATAGGCCATCTTCAAAATACCACTTGTTACAGAAGTTTTAACACGGCTGAATGGCTTACAAATGTCGCCATCATTTGTAAGGGATGAAACATTTTTTCTGATGTTCACGCCGGGATTTGAACCCAGGCGTTCGGCGTCATAGGCGGACATGCTAACCTCTCCTCTGATGTATTCCGCTAAAGTGTAAATCTTGGCAACAAAAGTCGCATCTAGGCCACCGTAGCGCATAGGTCATGACGTTGAACGCATGGGTTCGAATCCTGGCGACACCATAAGAAAAAAATTTTCAACGGTGGTTTTCTCCTCCTAATGCTGGCAACATTTGTGAGGTACTATGTCATGTAAAACTTCTCTTCAAAGAGGTGTCGCACTGCGGCACGCCGTTCGGACTCGGCTATAAAAAGTAGGCCCCTTATCATTGAGCTTAAACTTAAATCGGACTGCACTCATTGATATGTGAGAAGTTTACCCTTGTTCCATAGTAGAATGTCAATGGGAAAAATTGCATTGTTTGCAATTTGCAAGTCGCATCTCCTCCAATCTCCCCTCCCCCTTTAATGTTAGCATTTCGAAAAGTAAGCCCAGGGGCATTCATTCAGAATGCCAATGTATTCCGCTAAAGTGTAAATCTTGGCATCAAAAGTCGCATCTAGGCCACCGTAGCGCAGAGGTTATGACGCTGAACGCCCGGGTTCGAATCCTGGCGAGACCATCAGATAAAAATGTTTAACGGTGGTTTTCTCCTCCTAACGCTGGCAACATTTGTGAGGTACTATGCCATGTAAAACTTCTCTCCAAAGAGGTGTCGCACTGCAGCACGCTGTTCGAACTCGGCTATAAAAAGTAGGCCCCTTACCATTGAGCTTAAACTTAAATAGGACTAAACTCATTGATATGTGAGAAGTTTGCCCCTGTTCCATAGGGTAATGTTAATGGGCAAAATTTGCATTGTTTGCAATTTGCAAGTCGCATCTCCTCCAATTTCCCCTTCAAATAGGCGTGCTCCTTTAATGTTAGCATTTCGAAAAGTATGCTCAGGGGACATAACGCCCTAAAACATTTTTGGGTGTTATAACCTAGCAAAAAAATTTTTTGAGCATTGTGGTCGCCCATTGGACTTTATGACCTTGTTATGCCCTCCACCACAGGATGAGGGTATACTAATTTCGTAATTTGTAAAGTCTCGAAATATGCGTATAAGACATTTGACATGACATTTTAAGTCGATCTAGCCATATCCTTGAGTCACTAGAGGGCAAAACTCCTATCCGATTCGGCTTAAAACTAGCATAAAGTGTTTTGTTATGACTTCCAACAACTGTGCTAAGTACGATTCAAAACTGTTTGTAACACCTCGAAATATGATCGTCGTGACATTTTAAGTCGAACTAGCCATGTCCGTCCGTCTGGCTGTCGAAAGCACGCTAACTTTTGAAGGAGTAAAGTTAGCCGCTTGAAATTTTGTACAAATACTTCTTATTAGTGTAAGTCGGTTGGGATTGTAAATAGGCCAAATCAGTCCACGTTTTGATATAGCTGCCATATAAACCGATCTTGGGTCTTGACATCTTGAGCCTCTAGAGGGCGCAATTCTCGTCCGATTTCACAGAAATTTTGCACTACGTGTTTTGATATCACTTCCAACAACTATGCCAAGCATGATTCAAATCGGTCCATAACCTGATATAGCTGCCATATAAACCGATCTTGGGTCTTGACTTCTTCAGCCTCTAGAGGGCGCAATTCTTATCCAACTTGGCTGAAATTTTGCACATGGTGTTTTGTATCACTTTCGACAACTGTGCCAAGAATGGTATAAATCGGTTGATAACCTGATGTAGATGCCATATTAACCGACCTTGGGTTTTGACTTCTAGAGGTTCTAGAGGGCGCAATTCTCATCCGATTTAGTTGAAATTTTGCATGAAGTTTTCTGATATGACTCCCAAAAACTCTACCAAGTATAGTCTAAATCAGTCCATAACCTGAAATAGCCGCAATATAAACCGATCTCACCAGTAGAATTCTTGAGCCTCTAGAGGGCGCAATTCCTATCCGATTTGACTGAAATTTTGCATATGTCGTTTTGGTATGACTTCCAACAACTGTTCCAAGTATTGTCTAAATCGGTATATAACCTGATATAGCTGCCATATAAACCGATCTTGGGTCTTGACTTCTTGAGCTTATAGAGAGGGCGCAATTCTTTTCCGATTTGGTCAAAATTTTGCAAGAAGTGTTTGATTTTGACATCCAACAACTGTGTCAAGTATGGTCTAAATGAGTCCATATTCTGGTAGAGTCTCCATTGAACCGATCTCCCGATTAGACTTTTTGGGCTTCTAGAGGGCGCAATTCTTATCCAAAATGGTTAAAATTTTGCATATATCGTTTTGATGTGACTTCCAGCAACTGTTCCAAGTACGGTACATAACCTGATATAGCTGCCATATAAACCGATCTCCCAGTTTGACTTTTTGAGTCGCAATTTGAGGGCGCAATCATTTCTCAGTATGCCTGAAATTTTGGAGGTGGTGTTTTTCTATGACTGGCGTTTTTCTATTTGAAAAAGTCATTCAAAGAACTTTGAAAATGCGATCCATGGTGCCGGCAGAACTTAGCACGCTTTTATTTTTTATTGTTCTTGAGTCACTAGAGGGCGTAATTCCTATGACTGGTGTTTTTCTATTTGAAAAAGTCATTCAAAGAACTTTGAAAATGCGATCCATGGTGCCTGTTATTGTTCTTGAGTCACTAGAGGGTCCGATTAGACTGAAATTTTGCATGTGGTGTTTAGTTATGACTTCCAACAACTATGCGGTGTATGGTTCAAATCTGTCCATAACCTAATAAAGCTGCCATATAAACCGATTGTAAATCTTGACTTCTTGAGCCACTAGAGAGCTCAAAGTTCTTATCTGAAATCGTGCAAAAAGTGTTTTGTAATGACTACCAACAACTGTGCCAAATATGGTTTTAATTGGTTCATAACCTGATATAGCTGCCATATAAACCGATCTGGGATCTTGACTTTTTGAGCCACCAGAGGTCGCAATTATTATCCGATTTGGCTGAAATTTTGTACAACGACTTCGCTCATGACCTTTAACATACGTGCCAGTTATGGTCTGAATCATTCTATAGCATGATACAGCTCCCATATAAACCGATCTTCCTATTTTACTTCCTGTGCCCCTAGAGGGCGCAATTTTTATTCGGAATGGCTGAAATTTTACACGACTTCTACTATGGTCTCCAACATTCAGTTGAATTATGGTCCGAATCGACCAATATCATAGCAATTCTTTCCTTTTAACATATGCTTGTCTTAAAAGAGATACTGCGCTAAGAACTCGACAAATGCGATCCATGATGGAGGGTTTATAAGATTCGGCCCGGGCGAACGCTTTTACTTGTTTTATTTTAACTGAACTTATCTCTTCTTTAAGACTTAAAACATCTGCACATGTTTGAACATTTTGCAAAATTTGAATTTTCATATATAAATTCAATCGCTGTCATACATTGTAATATGTTCTAGATTTAATACCAAAACCACAAATCCATTTCTGATAATGACACATAGCACAAAATTGAAGAATGAAGAAAAATCTCATCAGAGGTTTGAGTGGTGCTTCAGTCGTCTCTTTTTATTCCAGAGGTTTCTTTTTAATAAGGATGTTTTTTTTGTGTGCCATAAACTAAAGGAAAAAATATGTTCACTCCCAGTTCACAGCACAGAGCTGTAGCGGGCATTGGGTGGAAGATGTTTAGGTGTTGGTTGAAGAAGCTTTGTCAAAGCCGAAAGTCTGAAATGTAAACGACAAACATATCAAATTTAGATTTATGTGTTTAATGTCAAAATAAATGGATTTTACATGTCGCCACAGAAATGCACACACATATCGCAATATCGAAAGAGAGAAAACCGCATAAAAAATACATGCTTATTGGCACATACACACACATGCATAAAATAGCAAAGAACATTGTGGAATATTGGTATAGAGTCTATAGGTAATACGAGGGCTAGCAGAGATTTATACCGGTATTCACTAAACTTAATGGAGCTTTAAAGTTGATGTGTGAGAAGTGTGCCCCTTCTGGGTAAATTTTTACTCCACACCCAGTACCTTTCTTTTGAGTCCTATATTGTCATATTGGTAAATATTTCACTTTTAGAGAGACATAATGACATGATCGATAAATAAATTCTGTTTGAGGTTGTTGTGGACACAGGGACTTTGTCCCGAAAATGAGTATCAATTTCCCGAAAATCAATCAATTTAAACATCAAATTGATTTTATATAATAAGGAGGTGTTTTTGGGTGTTTTGGGGATATTTCCCAAACACATGGCTCTTCAAATGGAAATCAAATTCGTTTTTTTCCCTCAAGCGATTGGTCTATATTTGGCGGGTTTTGGACGTTCCCTGAGGCACCCGACCCCAATAATATTGGGTTGCCCAAAAAGTAATTGCGGATTTTTTAAAAGAAAGTAAATGCATTTTTAATAAAACTTAGAATGAACTTTAATCAAATATACTTTTTTTACACTTTTTTTCTAAAGCAAGCTAAAAGTTACAGCTGATAACTGACAGAAGAAAGAATACAATTACAGAGTCACAAGCTGTGAAAAAATTTGTCAACGCCGACTATATGAAAAATCCGCAATCACTTTTTGGGCAACTCAATAGTAACCATGTTTTGCTTTGACTGTGAGAGTGCAAATATATTTTGAACGAATCGCATTATAACAAATCTCCGAGATCTGGTTTTTTGAAAATTAGGGTAATGAGAAGTCCTTTTTAGGGAAGGGATGGCACTCAGACATTTCGACTCAAATATGGATATAAAATTCGTGCTACACTCCCAAATCCCTTTAATTTGAGTCCAATATTGCCATGGTCCGTAAATATGAACTGTTCGGAGGGTGTTTTGGGGCTGGGGCGGCCACCGGCACCTTGCCCTGAAAATTCGATATCAAATTCGTTCTTTATTCCCAACGGAAATGAAGTTCAGCTTAGGGGGTGCATTAGGGCGTACCTCCAAACATTTGCTTCCAAAATTGGATATAAACTTCGTTTTCTACTCTCAAATACCTTTCATTTGGGTCTCATATTGTCATAATGGGCCAATCAACCTATTTGACTTATTTTTGGTAGGAAAATCGCCACCTAGACTTTAACACAAATTTTAATGTCATATTCGTAATCTGCTCTCAAATATCTTTCATTTGAGTCCAATATAGATATGGAAGGCTAGTAGGCCCATTTGGGGGTACTTGGGGGTGAGGCGACCTCCCTTGACTTGAACCTTATTTTGTATGCCATATTTGTAATCTACTATGGAATACTTTTTATTTGAGTCCCATATTGACATGAACGTCGAATATCATCAGTTTAGAGCAGTTCTGGGGGGAGGCCCGCTGGGAACTTGGACCCAAAATTTTAAAACGATATTCGTTTTCTAATCTCCAATACCTTTCATTTGATACCCATATTGTGCCTATCGGTCCACTTGTGGTTTTCCATGGCGTATTTGGGGTAAGGGGGAGGGACCGCCACCATCCAATATCTAACAAGTAAGAGCGTGCTAAGTTCAGCCGGGCCGAATGTTATATACCCTCCACCATGGATCGCATTTTTCGAGTTCTATGCGCGGTATCTCTTTTTAGGCAAACAAATAATATTGAATAAAAACTGTTATGCTATTGGAGGTATATCAAGTTATAGTCCGATTCGGACCATAAATGAATGCTGAATATTGTAGAAGTCATTGTGTAATAATTCAGTTCATTCGGATAAGAATTGCGCCTTGTAGGGGGTCAAGAAGCAAAAACGGGAGATAGGTTTATATGGGAGCTGTATCAAGCTATTGATCGATTCAGACCATATTAGGCACCTATGTTGAAGGTCATGAGAGAAAAAGTTGTACAAAATTTGTGCCAAATCGGATGAGAATTGCGCGCTCTAGAGGCTCAAGAAGTCAAGATCCAAGATCGGTTTATATGAAAGCTATATCAAAACATGGACCGATTTGAACCATACTTAGCGCAGTTATTAAAAGTAATATCAAAACACCACGTGCAAAATTTCAGTCAAATCGGATAAAAATTGCGCCCTCTAGAGGCTCAAGAAGTCAAGACCCAAGATCGGTTTATATGACAGCTATACCAGATTATGAATCGATTTGAATCATACTTAACACAGTTTTTGGAAGTGATACCAAAACACTACGTGCTAAATTTCAGTCAAATCGGAAGAGAATTGCGCCTTCTACAGGCTCAAGAAGTCAAGACCCAAGATGAGTTTATATGGCAGCTATATCAAAACATGGACCGATTTGAACCATACTTAGCGCAGTTATTAAAAGTAATATCAAAACACCACGTGCAAAATTTCAGTCAAATCGTATAAAAATTGCGCCCTCTAGAGGCTCAAGAAGTCAAGACCCAAGATCGGTTTATATGACAGCTATACCAGATTATGAATCGATTTGAATCATACTTAACACAGTTTTTGGAAGTGATACCAAAACACTACGTGCTAAATTTCAGTCAAATCGGAAGAGAATTGCGCCTTCTACAGGCTCAAGAAGTCAAGACCCAAGATGAGTTTATATGGCAGCTATATCAAAACATGGACCGATTTGAACCATACTTAGCGCAGTTATTAAAAGTAATATCAAAACACCACGTGCAAAATTTCAGTTAAATCGGATGAAAATTGCGCCCTCTAGAGGCTCAAGAAGTCAAGACCCAAGATCGGTTTATATGACAGCTATACCAGATTATGAATCGATTTGAATCATACTTAACACAGTTTTTGGAAGTGATACCAAAACACTACGTGCTAAATTTCAGTCAAATCGGAAGAGAATTGCGCCTTCTACAGGCTCAAGAAGTCAAGACCCAAGATGAGTTTATATGGCAGCTATATCAAAACATGGACCGATTTGAACCATACTTAGCGCAGTTATTAAAAGTAATATCAAAACACCACGTGCAAAATTTCAGTCAAATCGGATAAAAATTGCGCCCTCAAGAGGCTCACGAAGTCAAGACCCAAGATCGGTTTATATGGCAGCTACATCAAAACATGGACCGATATTGTCCATTTACAATCCCAACCGACCTACACTTATAAGAAGTATTTGTGCAAAATTTCAAGCGGCTAGCTTTACTCCTTCGAAAGTTAGATTGATTTCGACAGACAGACGGACGGACAGGTTGACGGACAGACGGACGGACAGAAGGACGGACAGACGGACGGACATGGCTAGATCGACTTAAAATGACATGACGATCAGGAATATATATACTTCATGGGGTCTCAGACGCATATTTCGAGGTTTTACAAACAGAATGACGAAATTAGTATACCCCCATCCTATGGTGGAGGGTATAAAAATGTTTCCCACCAGACAAACTTACACATTCTGCGAAAATTTTAAGAAAATCGGATCTGCCGTTTTTGATTCTACGGAATAAACAATAAAACCGAGTCCCATAGAGTCATGATGGGTCATATGCCCATTTAAGGTGTTTTTGCGGAGTAGGGTGGCACCCTTATTATAGCCTACCCCCTTATATAAAGCCTATGTTTTATCCGGAAATCGGTTCAGCCGTTTTTCAACCGAATCTCATACAATCATTATTGGTTAATATGCCCTTTTGTTGCGTTTTGGGGGTGGGGTGATCCCCTATACTTCCATCTGATTTTGTATGCCATATTCGTAATCTACTCCCGAATACCTTTCATCTGAGGCCCATATTGACACAACCGTCCAATACGTCTGTTTGGAGGAATACTTAGGCGCATACTTAGACCCAAATTTTGAATACCATATTCGTATTCGATTTTCCAATACCTTTCATTTGATACCCATATTGTCCCGATCGGTCCAATTTTGATTTTGGGTGGTATTTCTGTGTAATGGGGGAGGGTCCGCCCCCTTCCGAAATCAACAAATTATAAAGCCTATTTCTCCTTCCTGACCATATTCGCAATCTACTCCCGAATACCTGATTTTTGAGTCCCATATTGTCCCGATCGGTGCACTTTTATCTTTGGGTGGTACTTTTAGGGTAAGGGTGAGGGTCCGCCCCCATTCCGATATCAAAAAATTATAAAGCCTATGTTTCCTTCCAGACCAATCTACACAATCTGTGAAAACTGCCAAGTAATCGGTACGGCCGTTTTTGAGTCTATACGGAATAAACAAACAAACACAAATTCGATTTCATATATTGGGTTGCCCAAAAAGTAATTGCGGATTTTTTAAAAGAAAGTAAATGCATTTTTAATAGAATTTGAAATGAACTTTAATCAAATATACTTTTTTTACACTTTTTTTCGAAAGCAAGCTAAAAGTAACAGCTGATCACTGACAGAAGGAAGAATGCAATTACAGAGTCACAAGCTGTGCAAAAATTTATCAACGCCGACTATATGAAAAATCCGCAATTACTTTTTGGGCAACCCAATATAAGAAGATATGAAAATGTCGATTAGTTTTAGTTTTATACCAACAATATTAAATCTTCCTTATTAACCTTATCTGTTTTGGTGAAAAAGATCCAAGGTAATTTTCTTTAATTTTGTTAGTTTTTACATGGCATACTGAAACTCCGGCCCAACTTATGTAACTGATTCACAGGAAGTGAATGTAATATTTATTTGTTCCTTTTTGTTCATTATTCATGGACCCTCGTGCCAAAAGAAAATAACCCCATAACCTCTTGTATGCAATTTTACAAGCATACATGTTTTAACATAAAATTTAGCCACATTTGCACTTAAATATAAATTTATATAACACTAACAAAAATGAGGTGAAAGCAACAAAATAACAAGCGAAACAACATTTAAATGTCAGTTTTATTTTGACATCGAACAAAAGCTACATTTTTACCTCTACGTGTGTTTTTTTTCCTTCGCCCTCAACATTGTAAATGTATTAGTACGATGAAGATTTCAATATATGTAGGTTGGGATGTGCCGAAAGCTAAGTAAACATAACCCATAAACTCTATACTATTTTTATACCCAGTTATTGGCTTGTTGTGCGACCGACATACTAAAAAAAAGTAACCTCGAAGAAGAAAACCTAAATTTGGAAATCCGTGCTACTTACAAAATGCTTAACTGTTTTCCATACCACTCCACTAAGTTGGTTCATGTCTTGTATCGTGTCCCCACCTAAGTACCGGTGTCTATTAGCCGCGAAAGCCGGCAATGTCATAGGAAATGCTCCAGCGTCTTATCATCTTCCCCACATGCCCTACACATGCTATAACTAGCCGCACCGTTTTTGCATAAGCCAGCTCGTAGTCCTATGTGTCCCGTTATGATGCCAATAGCTATACTGACCTCCTTCTTAATAGCCTTGTCTACTCAGAATCTGGATGTCCCTATAGGATTTTCGCCTACCGACCATTGGGCGTTTGTCACCCATGCTCTTAAATCGAACTGTGTCGACCCGAAAGGCTTCGGGATAACCCAGTTTATCGACTGCAATTATCTAGCCTTCACTGTCAAATCGTCTGCCCTTTCATTCCCCCTTACTGCGTTATGGCCTGGCACCCAAACGATGCGGATTTTGCCATCCTGAGAGAAGGCGTTAATCTTCTTGCATTCCAAGACTGTTCGTCATCCTACCTTTATGGTTGTCCCGTCAAAAATCTCAGGAGTCCTCTCTCAAAATTTCGTTCGCAAGTTCACCCAGATCGCAGAAGTTTCGGCTCCCAGAAAGTTGAGCCTGCGTCCTTGCCAACATGGACATGAACATAGCAAGTGCTCAAAAGTCTCCTCCTCATCCTCATCGAGGCAACTCCTGCAGAAGTCATTATGCGGTATTCTCCATGCGGTCTGTGGCACAATGTTCAGTTATAACTCCTGTTAAGGTATTCATCGACCTCTTATCGAATGCTAGCAACTCACACGTCCTCCTGTGGCCGATGACAGGCCACAGCGTCCTAGCGGTTCGGCAACCATCCGTCAAGGCCCATCTTACCACCAACGCCGCTCTATCCATCTCTTCTACTGTGTTCAGTAGCTCGACAAATGGTTCGTAGGCAAGACCGTTGGCTGGTTTGCCAGGCGCAGACGAACCACTCCTCGCGAATTCGTCAGCCCCCTCATTCCATGGAATTCCTTCATGTTCGGGAACCTATTTCAGCGTAACATCATGGACTCTGACCCTATCCGGGGAGTCCAAACAATACGCCACGTACCTTGACTTCACCGTCCTCGACCCCAAGGCGTAGAGCGCCGTAGAGGGCGTAAATCCCTTACCCTTTCTCCTGCGGCTACTGTAATGGCACCGACCTCTGCCCGAAAAACAGTTTACTCATCCGACAGTCTCAGGCACATACAAATACTGAGTTCATCGGAGTAGACCATCAATCCAGTTCCTGACTCCATCTTGGAGCCATCGGTGAAGATCGAGGTATTTTCCTTCTCAAACTCAGCATTCTCCCTCCATTCATCCCTCCCAGGAAAATCAATTTTGAATGCTCTAATCCCAGTCAGCACTTGTGCCATGTAGTCGGAGATGTTCTTCAGTCTAACCTCCGCATCCATAATCGAACTATGGCCGCAATTGTCCTTCTTTAGCATGCCGAGCTACCTACACACGGCTCAAGGAATACAATAAGATTACCAGAGCGGCAAAACGTGCCTCGTGGAAGTTTTTCTGCAAACAGGTCGGGTCCGAACGAGCTATGCATAAGAGCCGGAAGGGTCTTGCATATGGCATATGACTGGGCTAGACCCAGAGGTCTCAATGTTAACCCAGAAAAGACTGAAATATGCCTGTTCACGAGGAAAACGAAGGTGGGCCAATTTAACGCACCACGTTTCTTCAATAAGACGACTTCGATATCTGACAAGGTCAAACACTTAGGTGTGATCTCGGAAACAGGAAACTGAATTGGAAGTGTCACATTCAGGAGAGTACTGAGAAGGCTCGCAGATGTTGTAGACGGACCGGAGGCTCGAAATGGGGCCTGAATCCTAGGATAGTCACCTGGCTTTACAGGAGCGTGATTAGACCAATACATATTTACGCCTCAGTAGTTTGGTGGACTGATATGGAGAAAAAGTGCAACATAAGGACCATACAACAGGTTCAGAGAACATGTTGTCTTGGCATAGGCGGAGCGATGAGGACCACGTCCACTAGTGAACTGAAGACTATTCTAGATATCCGACCCATTAACATACAGATTAAGTGGTAGGCAGTCACTGTGGCTATGAGACTTAAGGCGATGGGAGAATGGATTAAGGATGGGAGCAGCTCATACCATCGCGGTATAATCGAGGCGATGATAGGAAACCAGGAAGGAAGGGAAGAGGTTTCCGATCGGATACCTGAGATGAAACTTGAAGTCGAGTGCGAGGCACTGCTGCCATCTTGGATTGACGGAACTCTACTATTGCCATCTGGAAGATCATGTTACACGGATGGATCAATTCTAGACGACATAGCTATGAATCGATAGTACGGTCCAGATAATTTAATGTTTGAAGAGTATTTCAGGCAAATGTTGACCGTGACTGCGCCTCAAATGTTCCATCCGCTTAGTCCATAATCTTTTCAACATTTCGGCCGGTATCTCACGACTAAATGCTTCAATGTTGTCTTCCACCGCGTGAATTGAAGCGGCTTTGTCTGTATAGACATAAGCTTTAACATAGTCCCACAAAAAAGAGTCTAAAGGCATTAAATCGCACGATCTTGACGGCCAATTGACCGGCCCCGAAAGTGAAATAAAGTGTTCAACCAACTCGCGCCTCAATAAATCCATTGTTACACGACCTGTGGGGCATGTGGCAATGTCTTGTTGAAACAACATGTCATGCCAGTCAAACTCTTACAGTTTGGGCAAAAACTTGAATATCATCTCACGGTAGCGCTCACCGTTCACGCGCCTCCAGATTCGCATCATCTTTGAAGAAGTACGGTCCAATGATGCCACCAGCCCATAAACCACACTTTGACTTTTTCTGGATGCATTGGTAGCTCTTGCAATGCTTTTGGCTGATCTTCACTCCAAAATCGACAATACTACTGATTTACGTACTAATTGAGCCAAAAATGAGAAAAAAATAGTAAAAATGGACGCGCGTAGAAGATTCCTAACAGAGCACTCATTTTGATAATAAAATTCAATAATTTGTAAGTGTTGTTCGTTTGTAAGACAATTTGTGGTTAAATTATAAACCAAACTGATTATGTTTGATATTAAAACAAAACACGAAAAGTGCACGACCTGTTGAAACTAGTGCTGCCAAAAAAATAGTAGCTAAAAAATCACCCTTTGGAAGAATGTACATATGATTGTTTGACTAATAATGATGCAATATAATTTTATAATAATTTTTTTTGATTAAATTTTTATCATTTCAGATAACTCCCACCCTAACGGAAAGCGTTCTGTGGATATGTTCGGAACCTATTCATTTGTCAAAATTCCGAAGTTAATCATTATTTCCGGTCCTAATGGATCAAGATCATGCATCACCTGGTTATGTCAACTGACTACTGTTGCATGGCTACTACAGTTGTGAATGCAGCCTACGAAAAGTCGGTTTAATAGCTCGCCCTTACACGATGCTGGTTACAAACGAGCCGATGTTCAAGACCAATATTCCTACCCTTGAACAATGTACTAATGAAGAGTGAAGCTGCTGTGGTTTCTCTCTAATTCGAAGGCTTAAACCTCCATCATTAAACCTTGTACCCAGTTTTTGGACGAACGAGAAACTAGTTACGAGCTGCATTAATGCACTAAAGTTGACAATATCAGTGCCAACTAAATATAAAAACGAGAAGACCAATTGATTCGGATGATTTCTTTCAATCACCAAAAGTTTGCACCCGTATGATTATGATGTGAATCATACCATCTGGCACAACACAGTAGCTATACGTTGCTAAGATGCATATGGAACAGGGAGCAACATCATGCTCCAATTCAATTCGATCGACCAACTCATTGTCCAGATAAAATGGGATAAACAATGGGAATGCATTGTCTGCTCCAATCGATTCTCTGTAAGATCAATACCTGAATGATTTGAATTAGAGATCATCGAGGCCTTTTGAAAAAGGAAGAAAGTATGAAAAGACATTCAAAGAATAATGGATATCAAGTTATTTGAGGAAATATGTTTGTATCCGATGGAGACGTTGATGATGATGCAGTCTAGTCAGTCATAAATGAATATCAAGTTGTTTGAGGAAATATGTTTGTATTCGATTGAGGCGGTGATAATGATACAGCCTAGTCCGACATAAATGTCACCTTAAAGTAATAAGGCTGCACATGTCTATGGTTTATACAACCTAGCACCGGAGGCGTAATGTATTCGCTTGAATCGGCTTTATTGAACTCTATCAAATTTAGTGAAAGCTACAAGAAGAGAGAAGAAAGCTACAAGAAGAGGAATAAAGCTACAAGAAGAGAGAAGAAAGCTACAAGAAGAGGAATAAAGCTACAAGAAGAGAGAAGAAAGCTACAAGAGAAGAGCATTTGCCAACTACAAAGAAATAAGTCTCTTTCTCATCCAAATATGAGCGAGCTTAATGTGTGAGAAACCCAGATGTAAATTCAGTGGAGTGATTGTGCCCTATGGGAGTGGATTTCGACAATCAACTAAATATTCACTATGCGCCACAGCATTCCTAAGTTGACTGTAACTGACTTCAAAGTTGTTCCCGCAAAACTACTATGACTTTGCAGAATAAGTTTAACTTGCACTCGGTTATGAGTTAGACTAGAAAAGAATCTCTCCGAACAATTCAGTACAAAAAGAGGTTTGAGGCACGGAGACATGGTTTGCTATGATTTTTGCAATACCCACCTTGAAATGGTAATACGAAAAGTTCATGTGAATAGAGATTATATACTTCTCAATAAACCACATATGTTGGGTGCCTATGCTGATGATATCGCTTTCACAGAACGAACAAATCGAGCAGTTATTACCAGCAGCATTTAAAAACCATGTCAACACTAAAGGAAACTTCAAGCTAATACTGACTCCAAGAAAACACTGTATGTTGATAACTACAACATTGAAATAAAAAGTTTTGTATACCTCACACCGCCATCAACAGATCATACGGCATATTATTTGAGTTCATAAGGAGTTAAGTATTGATTAAATCAAGAGTAGGGCCATCTTTTTAAAGCCATTAATCAAGTAATCCATGTCCGGTGCAGAAATATGGAGCAGAAATATGGATTCTTATAATTTGTACAAATATGGATTAATCTGGGTAAATGGAGACTAGCATTGTCTTATAAACCACAAAGTTAAGAGTATCAAAATACAACTCCTACGTTGGCTAGGTGATATTGTTTGAAAAGGAAGACGGTATTTATGCAGATAAGGAGAAATTTACACCGTTCAGACATTCGAGCAATACAAAGTAAGTAGCATTTTTTTATTTTTTTTTAGATGATTTTCAGCATAGATCAATTTTTGTTTTGTTTTGTTTTCTTTTATTCGTTTATAATACCGAAATGAGAACCTCTAGATATCTGAATGATCGTTATTACTTTTAACATTTAAATTGAAGTTTTTTCTGAAATCTTAGCTGGTGGCAATAGTAGCCAATATGGTCCGATCTTGACTATATTCTGATCTTGACTATATTCACTGTTTAAAATTTCATTAAAATCGGATGAAAAATGCTACTTTTATGGGCTCATTACACTATATGAGAAGATCGGTCTATATGGCAGCTATACCCAAATATGGTCCGATCTAGCCGATATTCAACAAAGTGGTGTAGGTGGGTACCAAAGGTCACTGTTTCAAATTTTATCACAATCGGATGAAAAATGCTCCTTTTATGGGCTCAATACTCTATATCGGGAGATTGATCTATATGGCAGCTGTATCCAAATGTTGTCCGATCTAGACGCTATTCAACAAAAATATTTAGAGGGGTACCAGAACTCGCTGTGCCAAGTTTCGTCGAGATAGGGTGAAAATTGCTCATTTTATAGGCTCATTACACTATATCGGGAGATCGGTCTATATGACAGCTATATCCAAATATGGTCCAATCTGGACCACATTTTTCCGGAATGAGTTGGGGTCTACCGGAACACACTGTGCCAAATTTCATTGAATTCGGGTAATGGATGGATCTTTTATGGCCTCAATACTCTAAATCGGGAGATCAGTCTATATGGCAGCTATATCCAAATATGGTCCTATCTGGACGATGTTCTATACAAAGGTGTACACATCTATCAAAACTCACTGTTTCAAATTTCATCAAAATCGGATGAAAAATGATCCTTTTATATGCTCAATACTCTTTATCGGGAGATCGGTCTATATATTGGGTTGCCCAAAAAGTAATTGCGGATTTTTTAAAAGAAAGTAAATGCATTTTTAATAAAACTTAGAATGAACTTTAATCAAATATACTTTTTTTACACTTTTTTCTAAAGCAAGCTAAAAGTAACAGCTGATAGCTGACAGAAGAAAGAATGCAATTACAGAGTCACAAGCTGTGAAAAAATTTGTCAACGCCGACTATATGAAAAATCCGCAATTACTTTTTGGGCAACCCAATATATGGTCCCATCTGGCCGTTATTCAACAAAAAGGCATGAGAATACCAAAGTACAAAAATTGCGGCTTCTAGGGGCTCAAGAAGTCAAATCAAGAAATCGATTTATATGGGAGCCACCGTAGCGCAGAGGTTAGCATGTCCGCTTATGACGCTGAACGCCAGGATTGAAATCGCCAGGATTGGAATCCTGGCGATACCATCAATAAAAAAATTTCAGCGATGGTTTTCCCCTCCTAATGCTGGCAGCACTTGTGAGGTACTATGCCATGTAAAACTTCTCTCCAAAGAGTTGTCGCACTGCGGCACTCCGTTCGGATTCGGCTATAAAAAGGAGGCCCCTTATCGTTGAGCTTAAACTTGAATCGGACTGCACTCATGATATGTGAGAAGTTTCCCCCTGTTCCTTAGTGGAATGTTCATGGGCAAAATTTGCAAATCTTAATCTGAACCGATACGCCCCATTTGCAAGCCCCAATGACCTACATTGATATTAAGTATCTGTGCAAAATTTCAAGCGGCGAACTTTACGCGTTCGACCGCTTTTGTGATTTCGGCAGACGGACGGACATGATCGACTCAGATCGTCGAGACGATCAAGAATATATACATTTTATGGGGTCACAAATCAGTATTTCGAGGTGTTATAACCGATTTTCTTATGTGGTGCAGAATGGTTCCGTGGTAATAATAGGGTACTTTATTTTTTGTATCTCAAGGGAGGGCGGCCCCTTCCAAATGCAAATTTATCCATGAACATTCCATTAAAGAACTGGGGCAAACTTCTCACAACCAGTGAGTGCTGTCCGATTCAATATTAAGCTCAATAATAAGGGACCTCAGAGCGATAATGATAAGGGAGCTCAGAAGGCCGCAGAGCGACACTTCTTTGGGGAGAAGTTTTTACATGGCAAAGTACCTCACAAATGTCGCCAGCATTAGGAGGGGATAACCACCGCTGAAAAGTTATCTGTTGTTCCTGCCAGAACTCGATCCAAGGCGTTCAGATTCATGGGCCGACATGCTTACCTATGCGCTACGGTGGCCTCCTCTTATCCTTATCCGATTTTAGCGATATTTTGTGTGCCCTCCTATAGTGACAAAAAATTCCAAAATTCGACAAGAAATTTCAAATTTTGGGTGGGGTTCCTAAGTGGGCCGCCTATATATACCTATAGAGCAAACACGACAGTATAGAACTCAAATGAAAGGTATATAAGCAGATAACACATCGGTTATCCAATTGTGGGACTTAGTATTTGGGTGACCACCGCGGCCCCCAAAACATCCTTAAATCGAACATACATATCGACCACGGCAATATGGGGCTCAAATAAAAAGTAGAATACGAATTTGATATTCAAATGTGGGACCAAGTGTTTAGGCAGCCGCCCCTCCTCCAAACCACCCTCAAAAAAGGACAAATTTACCGACCATTGCTATATGGGGCTCAAATGGAAGGTCTTTGGGGTAAAGCACAAATCTGGTGTTAATATTCTGGAAAAAGTGTCAATGGGGCCACCACATAATACCTCGCAAATAGGACGTATTTGCAGACCTTTGCAAAATGAACCTGAAATAAAAGGTATTTTAGAGTAGAACACGAATCTGATATATATTTTCAGGACCAAGTCACTCAATGGCCGCTCCATTCCCCAAAACACCCCCTTAAACCAGACGTGTTTGCCAACTAGGGAAATATGGGGCTCAAATGAAAGATATTTGAGAGTAGAGCAAGAATCCGATATCAACATTCAAGACCAACTGTCTAGGCGACGTCTTACTCCCATAACCAGCCCCAAATAGGACATTTTTGCTCACCATGACAATTTGGGGCTCAAAGGGAGTGAAGTACGATGTTGATAGTTTTTATTTGTGAGTAGGAAACGAATTTCATATCCAATTTTGCCCCCCTTAAACCAGTGGCAATAAATGATATTTAAAAGTAGGGCACGTTGCAAATCAGGGCTAAGTGTTAAGGGGACCACCCCTCTTTCAAAAACACCATTAAATCGGACATATTTGCTGACCATTGCAATGCCATGGGGCTTAAATGAAAGGTATTGGGGAGCACAGAAAGAAATTTAAACCCACTTTCGCGACCAAGTTTGTGGGAGTCCATCCCTTCTACAAAACATCCCCCAAACAGGACTTATTTGCAGGCCATGGCAATATGGGGCTCAAAGCAATTCATGACTTAATTCACATTATTTCTTTTATTGCATTTTTATTTTCTTTTAAGGCACACCCTTTTATAGTGGTGGGTGTATGCTTGCACACGTTTGTGTTTTCTTTTACACCTAAGCAATATTCTTTTACAAGGACATGTGGTACTGAATAATTTATGTATATGTTCAATTCTTTATTTTTCACTTCCTTCCTTCCCTCCCTGTGTATATGTGGATAGTTCATAAAATCACCTACATTATATAAAAAACGTTGGAATAGTTGCATGAAAACCTGTTTATATAGCGAATGGTCAAGATTTTAATAATACATGAAACGTAATTAGATTTGCAATAACGAGAAACATGTTATCCCGTTAACATTTTTCACACTACTAACTGAATATTTATGAAGATCAATTGGTATTGTAAATAAACAAATTCGACTCATGCATCGATAAAATTACCATATAAGGGGAGATTTTTTAAAAGATATTGGAAAGTTTTTCAAAAAAACATGAAATCTTTATTTGAATCGATAGTACGGTCCATATAATTTAATGTTTGAAGATTATTTCATGCAAATGTTGACCGTGACTGCACCTTAAATGGTCCAACCGCTTAGTCCAATTGTGGCATGCTCTTTCCAACATTTCGGCCAGTATCTTACGAATAAATGCCTCAATGTTGTCTTCCAATGCGTCAATTGAAGCGGGCTTGTCTGTATAGACATGAGCTTTAACATAGCCCCATAAAAAATAGTCTAAAGGCGATAATCTCACGTTCTAGTCGGCCAATTACCCGGTACCGTGTTGCGTGACATGTGGTACCGTCTTGTTGAAACCACAGGTCATGCAAGTCAAGCTCTTGATTTGGTAAAAAAAAGTTGGATATCGTCCCACGGTAGCGCTCACCATTCACAGTTACGTTACGATTCGCAGCATCTTTGAAGAAGTACGGTCCAATGATGCCACCAGCCCATAAACCGCTCCAAACTGTGACTTTCTCTGAATGCATTGGTAGCTCTTGCAATGCTTCTGACTGATCTTTATGCCAAAATCGACAGTTCTGATTATTTATGTACCCATTGAGCCATAAATGAGCTTCGTCGCTCAATGAAAGAAGCGCGCGATTAACCTTCTTAACAGAGCACGCATTTTGATAATAGAAATCAATAATTTGCAACCGTTGTACGTTTGTAAGACAATTGATGGTTAAATAGACCGAACTGAAGATGTTTGAAAATGAAATAAGACAAGAAACGTGCGTGAGCTGTTTAAACTAGTGTTGCCAAAAAAATAATAGCTATAACTCACCCTTAATTAAATTTGTCATTCTGTATGCCACAGTTAAATATATCCATTTTCGACCCTGGAAAGTACGGGCATCCTTCCATCTCTCAGCTGTAATCAAACAACAATCTTTAAAAATTGAGATCGTGAGCTGAAATTTTCCACTGATTCCTATTTGGTCTATACGTTTGGTAAATTCATGAATGAGGAATATTTGGATATCATCTTACGGTAGCGCTCACCATTCACAGTTACGTTACGATTCGCATCATCTTTAAAGAAGTACGGACCAATGGTGCCACCAGCCCATAAACCGCACCAAACTGTGCCATTTTCTGGATGCTTTGGTAGCTCTTGCAATGCTTCTGACTGATGTTCTCTCCAAAATCGGAAATTCTGCCAATTTCCTTGCCCATTGAGTCAGAAATGAGTTTCGTCGCTCAATGGAAGAAGCACGCAATGAACATTCTTAACAGAGCACGCATTTGGATAAAAAATTCAATAATTTGCAATCGTTGTTCGTTTGTAAGACGATTCATGGTTAAATTATAGATCAAACTGAAGATGCTTGACATTGAAACAAAATACGAAACGTGCTGTTAAACAAAAAAATGCAAATTTTACTCATGAACATTTCACTAAGGAACAGGGGCAAACTTTTCACATATCAATGAGTGCAGTCCGATTCAAGTTTAAGCTCAATGATAAGGTGCCTCCTTTTTATAGCCGATTCCAAACGGCTTGCCGCAATACGACACCTCTTTGGAGAGAAGGTTTACATGGCTTAGTTTCTCACAAATATTGCCAGCATTAGGAGGGGAAAACCACTGCTGAAAATTTTTCTGATGGTCTCGTCAGGATTGGAACCCAGGCGTTCAGCGTCATAGGCGGACTTGCTAACCTCTGCGCTACGGTGGCCGCCTTTGTTTAAACTGGTGTTGCTAAAAAGATAATAGCTAAAAAATCACCCTTTATCTGCAACGTAGCAGCCTAAACTGTCCGATATGTCGATCCCACTCTCAGTGAACACTAGTCATTTGTTGTGATCTGTGCCTGACACGAAGGCTATCAGCTCAGATTTCGCACCCGTGTAAGAGGATGCTGTTAAAAGATTCCATTAAAAGTTTCACTTTTTTGGTTGGTGGCCCTCCTGTGTTCGCCATAAATCTGCTTAGTTGAGCCGTGATTCCACCAAACGTGAGCTTGGAATTCAGTCGAATTCCAAATCGCATGTCTATTTTAAGTGGAATTCGCCGTATGATTAGCGGGACTAGTTCAGTGTTGTGTGTGGCCAACTCTACTCCTTGTTCGTGTAGCCAGTTCCACGAGCGGACCATGACCTGCATTGGCTTACGCTGTGCCTCTCACGTTTCTTTGTTGCGTTTCTTGTTTCCTACAAGCCTACAAGGAAGGTCTCGTCCGGATATCATCGTAGCTAATATTCCAAAGGCAGACACTGTAGCGCAGAGGTCCGACTATGACACTGAACGCCTGGCTTCAAATTCTGGCGAAAACATTATGAAAATTTTCAGCGGTGGTTATCCCCTCCTAATGCTGGCCAAATTTGGGAGGTACTGTACCATTTGGAATGGCTGCCATGTAAAAACTTCTCCACAAAGAGGTGTCGCACCGCGATACGCCGTTCAGACTCGGCAAATCGTGTTCTACTCCCTATCATTGAGCTTGAACTTGAATCGGACAGCACTCTTTGATAGGTGTGAAGTTTGCTCATGGTCCTTAATGGAATGTTCATGGACAAATTTGCAATATTCCAAAGGTACGGACCCAGGATGGATTGCTGAGCTGCTCTTGTTATCTATTCGTTCCAAAACTCTTGTTGTAGACCAAAGCTCTCTCTCTAAGGTAGCTTGGATTATTCTTAAAAGGTACCCTGGTATTTTTAAAATCCTTTGTAAAGCGTCTGTCACGTCTTTTCACCTAAGCCTATTATAAGCGTTCTTAGCATCAAGGGTAGCCAAAAGTTGGGAGTCTTTCACGTCCTTCTACCTAAGATTATTAAAAGTGTTCTTAACATCAAGGGTAGCCAAAAGTATGAGTGTTGGTCTTTTACCCATTTTTACATTCACAGACATTTGTTATTCTTGGGCGGCAGCCGTGCTGCCTTGCTAATAACCCTTCTTCCGTGTCTATAGCTTCTTCTAGTCTGGGATTTATGAGTCTCTTGAGTAATTTACCGTTTGTGCTGAGCATGTCTATAGGACGAGGGCGCTGGCGTGTCTCCCTTTCCCTTGCTTATCAATACCATCTTCTGTTTATTCCAACATACTGGGAAGACATCTTCCGCAAGACACTTATTATACCTATTTAGGAGTATGTCCCGCATTGTCAAGGCGATTTGTTTTAGCACCTCTGTTGGTATTCCATCAGGACTTAGTGCTTTTCTATTTTACGATTTTGCATCTGCCAAATTAAGTTTCTCCACTGTTAAAGGAGCAAAGCCTCGTGTATCCTTATTATCAGTATTCCCTGCATCTATGTTGTGTCTGGGGAACAAAGTGTTTACAATGTTATCCATGGACCCACCATATAGCTCGCTTGTTGGACTCTTCTCGCCGAGTTTTTCACCACAACGTAGCCAAGGCCCCACGGATCTCGGTTAATACCCCCTCTTGGTGTTTCGCTTGGGTCTTTCTTACTATTTTGTATGACGTTTCTAAGATTTTTCTTTACATTTTTATAAACTTGTATTCCGATGCTGCCTGACCTATCCGCTTAGGTTAGGTTAGGTTGAAAAGAGTGTGCGGATATTAATCCGCCCATTGCCACTATGGACATACACCTAAGCCAGTAATCGGATTGTTGTGCGCCGAACATCAAACCTCGAAAAAGAAAACCTAAGTAAGGAATTCCTTGCTACTTACAAAATCCTTGATTTTTTTCCATACCACGCCCTAAGTTGGTTCTTCTCGGGTATTGTGTCCCCACCTAAGTGCTGGTATCTGTTAGCCGCGAAAGCCGGGCAATGACATGGAAAATGTTCCGATGTCTCATCAACTTCCCCACATGATTTACACATACTTGCACTTGCCGCATCGATTTTACATAAGTGAACTCGTAGTCCTATGTGTCCCGTTATAACACCAAAAGCTATACCGACCTCCTTCTTACTTCGTTTCAATAATAGCCTCGTCCTCCCACAATTTGGATCACCCCATAGAATTTTCGTCGTCCTATCGACAGTTTCGCTGTTCCACAGTGTTAAATGCGCATTCGTCGCCTACGCGCTTCACTATGACTGCATCGACCCGAAAGGCTTCGGGTTAACCAAGTTTATTGACGGAAGTTCTCTGGCCTTCACTGTCAAATCGTCTGCTTTCTCATGTCATCCAGCAGCAGTGCCTCGCAGTTGACCTCAAGTGCCGTCTCAGGTATCCGATCGGAAACCTCTTCCATTCCTTCCAGGTTTCCTATCGTCGCCTCGATTATACCGCGATGGTATGAGCTGCTCCTATCCTCAATCCATTCTCCCATCGCCTTAGGTCTCATAGCCGCTGTGGCTGCCTCGCATTTAATCTGTATGTCTATGGGTCGGACATCATGTTCTCTGAACCTGTTGTATCATCCTTATGTTGCAATGTATCTCCATATCAGTCCACCAAACTACTGAGGAGTAAGTAAGTGCCAGTCAAATCACGCTCCTGTAGAGCCAGTGGACTATCCTCGGGTTCTGGACCCATTTCGAGCCCACGGTCCATCTATATATTACACAACATCTGTGAGCCTTCTCAGTACGCTCCTGAATGTGGCACTTACAATTTTAGAAAACGCCAGATATCGGAGATGGGTGCACCGATTTAAGCAAAATTTTGCATGCCACCTTATGGTACCCCAGAAACACAAAATTGGTACAAAATTTTAGGGTCAAATAACCTGGGGGGACGCCCCATCCCAAAACTCACTCGAACGGACAAGGTGGCCGATTAGGACAATATGAGTATCAAATTAAAAGTATTTAGGAGTTAAGTGCGAACTAAGCATTAAAATGTCACCTTAATTGCAGGGGGGTCCCCTTTCCCAAAAACACCACCCAATATCGAATGAAAGGTATTTAAAATTAGAGTACAAATCCTATTTACCGATTGAGAGAATATGGGTGTCAAATGAAAGGTGTTTGAAAGTTGACTACACATCTGTTGACTCCACATTTAGTCCGAGGTGACTACGGGGCCGCCCCAACCTCAAAAACCCCCAAAACGGGCATGAATGTCCAAAGTCACAAAATGGATATCAAATGAAAGGCCTTTGGGAGTTGACTAGGAATCTGGTATACACATTTGGGATAGAGTAAGGGACCGCTATCCACCCCTTAATACCCTAAAATAGAACGTGTAATTCGATCGGGATAATATGGGAACTAAAAGAAAGGTCTTTGACAGTAGAGTTCGAATCTACCGTCCTGCCTTTCTGCAGGACATGTAGATCGCGGCTATAAGGGACTAAAATAAATTGTCTCTTGGGTCTTAGCGTCAGGGGGACCGACCTCCTCTTCCCACTAAAGACAACACCAAACTGTTATGTAGGACGACCGATAATATATTGTACTCAAATGAAAGGATGTATCAGAAGGCAATCCCCTTCCCCTATCCTACCCAAAAAAAGGAATAACAAAAATACATGTCCGATCAGGATAGTATAGGACAGCAATGAAGGGTCTTTGGTAGTAGAGTACACTTTTTACCCTCGAATTGGGATAGACACAGCAGGATTTGCGGATCTTTAAAAGTGTGGCATTCCAAGTAGTAGCTGTGAAATATGATTTTGAATGTAGAAAGCAATACAGAATAAATTAATTAGTGTGGATCTGAACGAGAAGACCACCGTAGCGCAGAGGTAAGCATGTCCGCCCAACAACTGACCAACAGAAAAAAAAATTTTCAGCGGTGGTTTTCCCTTCCTAATGGTGGCAACATTTGTGAGATACTATGCCGTGTAAAACTTTTCTCCAAAAGAGGTGTCGCACTGCTGCATGCCGTTCGGACTCGGCTATAAAAAGGAGGCCCCTAACCATTGAGCTTAAACTTGGACCGGACTGCACTCATTGATATGTGCCCCTGTCCCTTAGTGGAATGTTCATGGGCAAAATTTGCAATTTATTTGGATCGGAACGAAACCCGTATCCTTGAATACCTTGGTGGCCACTTTCAAAATGCTTGACGTTATGGGGCTCAAACAAAATGGTGATATTATTTCAAAACAAGCCCCCTCAAATGCCTTTAAACCGGCCGTGTTTGCCTACTAGGCCAATTTTTAGGCCAAGTTTTTAGGGTACTCTCACCCCATAAACTCCCCTTAAACCAATTGCAATTGTGGCTCAAATAAAAGGAATTGAACGGTAGAGCACGATGCTGATATTTTTTCAGGGCTAAGTGAGTGAGTGGCCGCCCCACACTACATACCCCTCAAACTGGACATATTTGTGCATTACGGCAAAAAGGGGCTCAAATCTGATATCTGTTTTAATTACCAAGTGTTTCAGGGACGACTCATCTCATAAACCGCCCCTGAACCACACATATATCTGACTATAGCAATATGTAACTCAATTGTGGTTTTTGGGAGTAGAGTGTGAATCGAATATCCACTTTTGGGGCTAAGGTTTTGGCTACTACAATCCGCCACCTATACCAAGAGAATGAAGTAAAACTTACATCCAAACTTTAATGGGCGGACGCTCCTCTTACCCCGCTTTTCACAAACTCCAGATTTCGGAAATGGGTAGTGAGGTTTATGCGAAATTTAGTTTGTTTCTGATGTTTAGGGCGGCCGCCATACCTCCAAAGCCCGCAAAATGAAAGTTTAAACCAATCATGACAATATTTGACTCAAATGAAAGGTATTTGAGACTAGAGTACGAATCTGATACATGGGGTTTGACCTTAACCCCAAAAACACCCCCATACTGGACATATTTATCGACCTTAGCAGAAAAAGGCTCAAATGAAAGAAATTTGAGAGAAGAGTTCCCATATGATATCCATCTTGGGGCGAAAGGCCGTCTGAAAGGCAGTACGTGTACTCCCCAAAACAGGACTTGTTTCCTGAATGTGCCAGTATATAGCTCAGATTAAAAAAAGAGAGTGAAAGAAGGCCCAACGGAGCGCGCCCTGTCCAGTTAGTGAGATATACCAGTGGGCGCTTTATGTGTATATCTCTATGACTCTCCAGTTTTTATTCTGTTCGATATGGTATTTCAAACTAGTGACACATCGTGAAAGTTACCCTCGCACCTAGGCCGCCTGAATGTAAAAACTCTTCCGACATTGGTGACTGTGAGGCCCATTCTGGACGGCATTTGTACAATGTTTCTGCCTCTTGTGTTGGTCGTTTTTAATCCTCACTCTACAGCTCGTGAGTTTAGATCACCTGCCATTATGATCTGGCCTTCCCAGCCTCTAATTTCGTCCTATATGGCAGCGAGTTTTGTGCCAAATTCGTCGATATTATCGCTTAGGATCAAGTAACAACTTTATATTGTTTCTCCATCAATCCTTACCCAAACGAACCTTGCCTGTGCCTCTTTTCTCAGATTGCTTGCAAGTTGCAATACTCTTACATATTGCTACAGTTCCTGATAAATCCTTGACTATGGCTTTAGTGGAGTTATAATAAAATAGCATAATAAATTCATACATGTTGGGGGAATCAAAAGTTCGGCACGACCATACTTAATACGTTTTTACTTGTTTTCATTACCATCGCAATTGGAATAGTTTTGATCACTACATATTTGCCGCAAAAGGAAAATTTCCATTTTTTTTAAGCTTTCTTAGATTTTTGTTTATATTTATTTGCTGGATTGTGGTTTCACTTTTCTGGACTGTGGTTACTTTTTTGCCCGTCGTCCATTAACATCATCCGTTCGCCCAACTCCTATTGCTTTTGGTGTTACAGTTGCCCCGGTAAATGATGTCGTAAAACTTGAAGATGGATGACTTGTAATTTGTAGTTTAAATTTACCACACAAAAACATTAGAGCAGCAAAATACCATTGGAATGAGATGAAGAAAGCCAAACCAAAAAAAAAAAAATAAAAGAAAAGGAAAATAAAATCTCAACAACAATTGCCACATTTGTTCAGTTCATAAATTTCTGATAAGAGTTATGAGTTTTGAGGTTACTTCTTTGCTTTGGCTTTGAAGCTGAATGAATTTTTGCCCAGTTATGTAAGTCAAAGATAATCGCAGCAGCCCCTGTATATGAAATGTAGATAAATCCAAGACAGAGATTTTTGTAAGAAAGAATAGAAAGAATGTTGCACAGCATCTAAGATATGAAATGAATTATATCCCATAATGTCAGAGTCAGTTGCAGAAGCCGAAGGTTGGTTGGACGTTTATTTTTCTTTGTGTTTTCTTCAAACATTATTTACTCTTCCGTTTTGTGTGGGCTCACATTTTATGGAGAGAGAATTTTTACGTTTTGAGTTATGGCCAATGATGGATGGATTTTTAAGTATTTTAAAAGATATGTAAGGAACAACTTTTAAAACGTATTAAGCAGTTTTGTGTGTGTTATTTGCTCACAAAAGAATAAAAAAAGAACTTGAGAAAGGACGGTTAAATAATCCAAGAAGAATGTATGTTACTATGGAACATATAGTTCTCATATATGTTGTACTAGCTGGACCGGTCCCGCTCCGCTGCGTCGTCTTTTATTTTACATAATTAAAGAGCTTCAGGTGAAATACCATGCTACGAAAATATTGGGTTGCCCAAAAAGTAATTGCGGATTTTTCATATAGTCGGCGTTGACAAATTTTTTCACAGCTTGTGACTCTGTAATTGCATTCTTTCTTAGCTTGCTTTAGAAAAAAAGTGTAAAAAGGTATATTTGATTAAAGTTCATTCTAAGTTTTATTAAAAATGCATTTACTTTCTTTTTAAAAAATCCGCAATTGCTTTTTGGGCAACCCAATAGTATATCGCTTGACAAAATGTTAAGCAATATAAGTGCCTTTATCTGAATTCCATATGATCTTTATTGGTCTACGAATTTTCGTTTGGATGTAAGGTGTACTCCATTCTTAAAATACTTTATTTCAGCCCCATATTCTCATGATGTCTGATTTAGGGGTGTTTTCGGGGGTGAGGTGGTTCCCCAGATACTTGGCCCTGAAAAAATATCAGCATCGTGATCTTCTCTCAAATACCATTTATTTAAACCCCTTATTGCCATTGGCTTAAGAGGAGTTTACAGGATGAGGCGTCCCCAAAACACATGGCCCCAAAATAGGTTATCAAATTCTTGGCCCTGACAAAATATCAGCATCGTGCTCTTCTCTCAAATACCATTTATTTAAACCCCATATTGCCATTGGTTTAAGGGTAGTTTACAGGATTAGGCGTCCTCCAAACACATTGCCCCAAGATTGGTTACCAAATCCGTTTTCTAATCTAAAATACTTTTCATTTGAGCCACATATTGGCATAGTCGAAAAATTGTTACCCTTTGGGGGGTGTTTTGGGAAAGGGGCGATGCCCTAAATACATGGTCCTACATTTGGATATCAAATTCGTATTCTACTCCCAAATATCTTAATTTGGGCCCCATATTGTGATGGTCAGTAAAAAATTGCTGTTTGTGGGGTATTTTGGGAAAGGGGTAGGCTCCCAAAAATCGGTCCCGAAAGTGGATATCAATTCTTGCTCTGCCCTCCAATACATTTCATGTAAGCTCCACATGGTCGATAAATATACCCGATTTAGGGGTGTTTTGGGGAGTGGGTGGTCCCCCAATCACTAAGCTCTCAAAATATATCAGCAACGTGCTCTATTCTCATATATTTAAACCCCATATTACCATTGGCCTCAAAATTGAATATCAAATTCGTTTTCTCATCTCAAATACCATTCACTTAAACTCCTTGTTGAAAAAGCCAGCAAATATGTCCGGTTTGGGGTATGGGCCCAAAAACTATGAATATCGAGCTCCACAGTCTTGAAGACCCAAATTGTCTTGGTGAGCAAATACGTTCTACTTGGGGGTTGTTATGGTGGTGGGACGTCCCCTAGACAGTTGGTCCCGAATGTTGATGTTAGATTCATGGTCAAAATTCCGTTCACTTAAAGTCCTTATTAAAAAAGCCAGCAATTAAGTCCGGTTTGGGGTATATGCCTAAAAACTATGAATATCGAGCTCCACAGTATTGAAGACTCAATTTATCTTGGTGAGGAAATACGTCCTACTTGGGCGTTGTTATGGTGGTGGGACATCCCCTAGAAAGTTGGTCCCGAATGTTGATGTTAGATTCATGGTCTACTCCCAAATATCCTTCATTTGAGCTTCATTTTTCCATAGTCGGCAAACATGACCGGTTTGGGGGGTGTTTTCGTGGATGGGGCGGCCACTCAGTGATTTCACTTTGAAAATTTATATCAGATTCGTTTTCTACTCCAAAATACCTCATATTTGAGCCTCATATTGCAATGGGCAGCAAATACATCCTATTTGGGTGGTGTTATGGGGGTGAGGTGCCCCCATAGACACTTTTCCAGAACATTAATATCAGATTCGTGCTTTACTTCCAAAGACCTTTCATTTGAGCCCCATATTGCTTTGGTCGTAAATTTGTCTTTGGGGGATGTTCTCGGGGATGGGCGGGCCCTCAAACACTTGGTCCCACATCTGGACCTTTCATTTGAGCCCATATTGCTTTGGTCGTAAATTTGTCTTCTTTGGGGGATGTTCTCGGGGATGGGCGGGCCCTCAAACACTAGGTTCCACATCTGGATATCAGATTCGTGTTCTACACTCAAACACCTTTTATTTAAGCCCCATATTGCCATGGTCAGTAAATAAGTCATGTTTGGGGGGGTGTTTTGGGGAAGGGGTGGACGCCCAGAAACTTTGTCTCAAATTTCGATATCAGATTCGTATTTTATTCGCAAATGTCTTTCATTTGAGTCCCATATTGCCATGGTCGGTAAATATGTCCGATTTAGGGGCGTTTTTGAGGGGGGGGGGGGGTTGTCCCCCTAACACTTAGTCCGACATTTGGATACGTTGTCTTATCTTAAATTCCTTTCATATGAGTCCCATATTGTTCTGATTGGTGTATATATATATTTAGTAGGTTTTTGGGGTGGGGCGCCCACCCTAGGTACCCCATCCGAAATTTGGATACCAAATTTTTGTTTGTAGGTTACTATGAGAGAGCACACAAAATTTCGTTTAAATCGCACCACCCATCTCCGAGATGTGGCGTTTCTGAAAATAAGGGGGAGGGTCCGCTCCCCCTTCAGATATCAAAAATTTCACTATTTTCACCACTGGGTCATTATGCACCATCAGTGAAAATTTCTAGAAAGTTGGTTCAGCCAGTCTATAAGGAACACACAAACAAACCTACAAACAAACACAAATTGATTTTTATATATAAGAAGAAGAAGAAATGCCATACTCTCTTCCTGGAGAAGAAAGAAGTGAACAATTCAAGAAAAGAATTAAAATTTCGACGGGTTATACTTATTTTCATTTTCTAAGTGAGGGGTCTTTTTATAAGCTCGAATTGAGTAATGTGTGGGCATAGCTTAGTATACCCTCTAATCCTGCGAAAACCTGAATTTGTTTCTCAGCAGTATGACAACCTTTGTTAAACTTCTTCAAAAGCTGCCGTTATGCTATCGGACATGGCTCTGAAAAACATATTTATAGTAAGCTTCCATCTTTTCTTAAACCCTTAAACGCAAGTGATGGAAGTAAAATAACATCTTTTTTTTTTGTTGCAAAGCATTGCAATGCTTGGGGAAGCAGAAAAAAAGATTACACAACACTAAAATTAAATTCCTTCCATTATAAAAGTTTAAACTTTTGCGGTATTTTTTTCCCTGATGACCCCTGGCTTGCTATTTGCCATTTTCTTTATTGTGGCATGCGTAGGAACTACCGTTGGAGGATAGATGGCTTTGATGATAACAATCTCAAGCTCAACCTAAATTGTTTTGATGTTTTTCTCTTTTGGCTTTCTTGTTTTCAACAAAGTCATTTCGTTTGGCAGTTGCCCACCTTCGTCTCGTTTAGCTGCCGCCGCCTTTGTGCAGGGTCATATTTTGTCCCCCCTGTAAACGACAGGAAATGCCATCATCCGGTTTTTATACTTTTTCACATGAAAAAGGTTCTCTGAGTAACCAAACAAAGGGGTTTGTTCTTTGTTAACATCTTCAGGGCGTAGAATAGAAATTTTTCTAAATTTTTTCCAGTTGCCAGACCCATATTCTACGAAATCTCTTTTTGTTCGATATAGTCAAACACTTTGATGTTTACAAGGCATTTGTGTAGGATTTATAACAAAATTGGTATTGGTTTTGTAATATATACTGCGCATATACCCATATTTCCTCCAAAAATTTACTAAAACATATGAGAAATTTTATAAAAGGTTTCGATTATCAAACAAAGGCGACTTAACGAATAAAATATCTCAAGCAAATCCAAGGAATTCATTATCATACCCAGCACCATACGATAGGTGCTTATATTCGGTATGCCGTTCCGTAGCAAGCCATCAGAGTATCCATTTCCCGCCATACAAAGTGTATTATTCCTGATGGTCGTGAAGGGAAAACTGTTAGCTAGAGCTGGCAAAATATCGATGGTATCGATATTATCGATATTTTATTTTTCGTCTAAGTATCGATTGGTGTTTTTCCTATCGATACTATCGGAAACGTTAATTTTTGGAAGAGTGAACAAAAAATAAGTGATACGACACTGAATGTACATTGCGCTTATAGAGGGCGCTATTTTCATTCCATTTGCCTAAAATTTTTTTACAAGGATTTCTCTAATAATAACAATGGTATCGATATTATCGATATTTTATTTATCGTGTAAGTATCGATTGGTGTTTTTCCTATCGATACTATCGGAAACGTTAATTTTGGAAGAGTGAACACAAAATAAGTGATCCGACACTAAATGTACATTGCGCCTTAGAGGTATAAATTTGTCGGAAGGGCTTCCCAACCCCTCCAAACCCCCTGCAGGACATATTTACCAATTGGGACAATATGGTACTCAAATGAAAGGTATTTGGGAGTTAAATACGAATATGGTATTCAAAATTGGGTTCTAGTACCTAAGGGCCGCCTCAGGCCCAAAGTCACCCCAAAAATATTGGGACAATATTAGACTCAAATGAAAGTTATTTGGGAGTAGAGTATGAATATGATAAAGGTGATTTTTTAAGAGCTATAGGAAAGTTTTAAAAAAGAAGTCATAATTCAGGAAAATGCATCACATTTTTATTTGAATCGATAGTTAGGTTAGATTAGGTTGAAAAAAGAGTGCATATATTAATTCGCCCCATGCCTAAGCCAGCAAGCAGATTGCTGTTGTCCGCTCTAAAACCTGAAAAGTAACCTCGATGAAGAAAATTTTAAGTTAGGATTTCCGTACTACTTACAAATTCCATATTGGTTCATGTCTGGCATTGTGTTCCCACCTAAGTACCGGTGTCTGTTAGCCGCGAAAGCCGGGCAATGATATGGGAAATTTAATCGATAGTGCGGTTCGTGTAGCTTAATGTTTGAAGATTATTTTATGCAAATGTTGGCCTGACTGCGTCGCAAATGGTCCATCCACTTAGTCCAATTTTGGCAAAATTTCTATGCAACATTTCGGCCGGTATGAATAAATGCTTTAATGTTGTCTTCTAAAACGACAGTTGAATCGGGCTTGTCTGTATTGACATGAGCTTTAACATAGCCCCACGAAAAATAGTCTAAAGGCGTTACATCGCACGATCTAGGCAGCCAATCGACCGGTCTCGAACGTGAAATAAAACGTTCACCGTACTCGCTTCTCAATAAGTCCATTGATACACGTGTTGTGTGGCATGTGGCACCGTCTTGTTGAAATCACCTGTCATGCAAGTCAGGCTCTTGCATTTTAGGCAAAAAAAAGTTGGATATCATCTCACGATAGCGCTCATCCAATGATGCCACCAGCCCATATACAGGCCTGGAATTTCCGGGCTCTTTATAGAGAAGGTGCAGTATACGCACTGGTGGATGTATTGGAGAAGAAGTATTGGAGAACTACTGCCTTACAGGAAATGGGATGGACTGGGAGTGACATCACAACAACACCAATTGGTGACGAACTAAACTATAGCTGCCATAACACGAGTTATGAATTTGGCTGTGGATTTGCTTCACTCCGGTGGATAAGAGGCTAGACACAATCGGCATAAAAGCCAAATTCTTCAACATCAGCCTTATTTGTGCCCATGCCCCGAGGGAAGACAAGAACGAGCCGATCAAGGATATTTTCTACGAGCGCCTAGAAAGAGAATATGACCGCTGTCCCGCCCATGATATTTAAATCGTTTTGGAAGATTTTTATGCGAACATAGGGAAGGAAGACATTCTTGGTCCAACAGTCGGAAAATTTAGCCTACACGAAGAAACTTTCCATTATGGATTGAGGCAAGGATGTGCAGACCAAGGTTACTTTCTACGAGCGCCTAGATGGAGAATATGACCGCTGCCCCGCCTATGATATTAAAATCGTTCTGGGAGATTTTAATGCAAAGGTAGGGAAGGAAGATATCATAAGACCAACAGTCGAAACGTTTAGCCTATACGAAGAATCTTCCCATAGTGGATTAAGGCTAATAGATTTCGGCATGGCAAAGAACATGGTAGTTAGCAGCACCAGAAATATTCACAAAGCCACATGGATGTCACCCGATCAAAACACGAGGAACAAAATTGATCATGTTGTAATAGATGAAAGGCATTCATCCAGCGTGTTAGATGTACAATCGATACGAGGAGCAAAGAATCTCAACCGATTGAGCGTTGCGAAAAATCGATTTAACACTGCAAGGAAGCTGTACATTGAAGATCTGCAAACACAACAGATGGCAACGGCATACTCCACTCGATTGTCCTAACTGCAGAATGAAAGCCCTCCTTGTCCCGATGATATAACGGCGCAGTGGCAATTCATTGCACACTACATGAAAAATGCCAAGAAACCCCTGGTACTACCAAGAATGTCGAAATGCTGCTGAAGCCTAGGAAATAGGAATTTTTCCAATTCCGTGATTGTGGTGAATTGAAATGTGCGGGAGTCAGAATGAAATCGGGAAATTCTACCAAAGAATAAAACATCAAAACGATGGCTTTGGTACAGGCACATCCTCCTGCAGTGACAAAGAAGGAAATCTGGATACCAACATAGATAGTATGCTTGGGATATGGGGAGACAATTTTTCCCAGCTGCTTGTGTCCGACGTTGGCGGCGATGAGGATACCCCATTGCCAATGCCTGATGATGGTATAGAATATTTAACTTCTAGTCAGAATAAGGTCCAAGTAGCTGTAAACCGACTGAAGAACAACTAGGCAGCAGGAGCCCACGGGTTGCCCGCTGAACTATTAAAGACCGGAGGCGACACGGTGATAATGTGATAAGACCCGAAAAGGACAAATCAACACCTACCATCTCTTTGTTGACTACAAAGCCGCCTTGGATCCCCCTTTTACGTTCAAAGGTATTTCAAGCCCTGTTTGAGTTTGGTATCCCTGCAAAATTAATAAGACTGCAGGATGATACTTGCCGATACACGTTCTTCAGTAATAATAGGAAAGAATCTCTTCTAACCATTTAATACCAAATGAGGTTTTAGACATAGCCTATCGTGTGATTTCTTTAATATGCTGCTGGAGAAGATTGTACGAGATGCAGATGTAAACGAGTTTTCATACAAAGACAGCCTATCGTGTGATTTCTTTAATATCCTGCTGGAAAGTTTATACCAGATGCAGATGTGAATAGACATGAAATGCTAATCACAAGACAAGAAATGCTACTCGCTTATGCCGACGACTTCGACATCATAGGTGGTGAAAGTGGGTGAATGGAGATAAGACAAAATGGGTGGTATCAACTGCCACAGCATCCTGTACCCCCGAACAGATAAAGAAAATGGAGAAAGTTGGGAAAAACTGCTTTGAGACAGTCAGCAACTCCATCCAAGTCAGCAACCGAAACAAACTTACCGTGTTGTTATATAGTTCTGAGGCATGGGTGCTTGTGAAAGCAGACAAGACAGTGCTTGGAGTGTTTGAGAGATAGATTCTTCGTAAATTTTATGGACCAGTATGACAACGTAAGCATAGTAAAACGTATTAAAATAAAACTGTTGCGTTGCCTAGGTCATGATTTCTGAATGAATGAAAAAGCTCCAGCGAAGAAGTCTTTTGAAGGCGATCACTGTAGTACATGCAAACCGGAACGACAAAAACTCCTTTGGATAGATCAAGTGGTGAAAGACAACTCGAAACTTGGTGTCAGATATTTTAGAAGGAGAGCAGAAAATTGAGGCCCATTGAACATTACCTAAGTTTGGCTAACGGGACAAATGTTATGTCATAGCCAATTAAAGTAAAGTAAGTCGTGGAATGTTAGGACCATACAACAAGTTTAGAGAATATACTGTCTTGGCATAGGCGGAGCGATGAGGACCACTCCCACTAGGGCACTGGAGACTTTTCTAGATATCCGAACCATTGACATACAGATATAAGGCATCCACTGCGGCTATGAGACTTACGGCGATAAGAGAATGGATTGAGGATGGGTGTAGCTCATACCATCGCTGTATAATCGATGCGACGAGGGGAAATCTGAAAGGAATGGAAGAGGTTTCCGATCGCATACCTGAGACGACACTTGAGGTCGAATACGAGGCTCGGCTACCAGTGGCATAGTCTTGGACTGACGGAACACTAGCATTGCCGTCTGGAAGATCATGTTACACGGATGGATCAAAGCAAGGAGACAGGGGGGCCTGGGGGTCTACATTGAGAACCCAAGGACTGACATCTGTTTTAGACTACTGAACTGCAGGCAGAGATCCGGGCGAACACGGAATGCGTGAGGTGGTGCGGGACTAACGAGAGGACATCAAATGTGAACATCTTTGCAGAAAGTAAAACGGCCATAAGGGCAATAACAACCAGGACGGTAAGGTCACGAACAGTATTTCAGTGTAAGACGGATATTATTACCTTCTCTGAGGATGGCACAATCTGTATCGTTTGGATGTCGGGGTAAAACGGAATAAGGGGGAATGAAGATTAAGTGTGAGGCAGCCACTGCGGCTATGAGACTTAAGGCGATGGGAGAATGGATTGAGGATGAGAGCAGCTCATACCATCGCGGTATAATCGAGGCGACGATAGGAAACCTGGAGGGAAGGGAAGAGGTTTCCGGTCGGATACCTAAGATGAACCTTGAAGTCGATTGCTGCCATCGGCACAGTCTTGGAGTGAAGGAACCCTAGCATTGCCATCTGGAAGATCATGTTACACGGATGGATCAAAGCTAGAGAACTGAGTGAGTTTACATTGAGAACCCAGGTACTGAGATCTGTTTTAGACTACCTGATCATAACACGGCCCTGCAGACAGAGATCCGAGCGATCACGGAATGCGTGAGGTGGTGGGGTTTTAAGTAGAGTAGAGAGTAAAATTGCCATAAGGGCAATAACAACGAGGACGGTAAGGTCACGAACAGTCTTGCAGTGTAAGAAGGAGATTAACGCCTTCTCTGAGGATGGCAAAATCCGCATCGTTTGGGTGCCGGGCCAAAACGGAGTAAGGGGGAATTATAGGATAGACGATTTGGCAGTGAAGACCAGAGAACTGCCGTCAATAAACTTGGTTAACTCGAAGCCTCTCGGGTCGATGCAGTCCGATTTAAGGGCGTAGGAGACAAACACATGTAGCACTTGGAACAGCGAAACAGTCGGTAGGACGTCGAAAATCTTATGGGGTGGTCCGGATCGTGAGAGGACGGAGCTATTACTGAAAGGCAGTAAGAGGGAGGTCCGTACAGCTATTGGTATCATAACAGGACACATAGGACTATGAGCTCACTTATCCAAAATCGGTGCGCCAAGTGAAGCATTGGGCATGTGGGGAAGATGATGAGACGTTGGAGCATTTCCTATATCAATGCCCGGCTTTCGCAGCCAACAGACATCGGTACTTAGTTGGGGATACGATACCAGACATTAACCAACTTAGGGGAGTGGTAGGGAAAACTATTAAGGATTTTTTAAATTGCACGGAATTCCTTACTTAAAATTTTCTATTTTGAGGATACTTTTTTTGTATTTAGAGCGCACAAGAAGCCGATTACTGGCTAAGGTGTATGTCTATAGTGGCATGGGGCAGATTAATATCTGCAACCTATTTTCAACCAGTAAGTCGTGCAGTTTGCAACTCGTTTTTTGACAGACTCATGGCAATAGTTGGTCTAAATTTGGTCATGTCGAGCAATAGAGTATTCATTCTGAAATTTAGATTTCTCCGAAAAATGTTTGTCATTCGCATCCATAAAAAATATTTCATGATGTTCAAGATTAATATTCCAATGAGTTTTTTTTTTTAGTTTTACCCACTACAGTTGTTTTTCGTGGCTCTTAATGCCATTTTAACCATAAAAGTGCTTGCTTTATTCATTACAAAATAATTCTTTTCGTGAAAAGACTTAAGGAAATCGCTGTTCGAAATTCATGAAAGAAAATTAATTGGATTGTTGACAACAATGCAATATTTCCACAAACACCCTCAATTATATATTCTGCAACTGAAACTGGCTTTAAACTCGAATCCTATTAAATTCCTTACCTGCATTAAGGGACAAACGACAATTTACCAGTGGTGCAATCGCTTCCACAGTTTTTCAGTCGAATTAAAATTTCATCACAAAAGAAATTAAATCACCCCAAGTTCTTTTGTAGGACACGCAGCAAAAGTAGAATTGCACATTAAGCATCCTTAATTCTCTCTTGTATGCGAAACGACCCAAATTAAAAGTAAAAAAAATGGAAATAAATTTCATATTTTCCATATTCTATCTGAGATTGCGTTCGTTGTACTCCCCGACTCCCCCGCAAACTCCCATGTAATTGGGGACAACAACCACAATATGCGCGATATTACGACGACGACGACAACGACAACGACATCGACAGCAGAGGTCGATGCAGCCAACTGTAATCACAATATCGCTGACATTTAAACCCAAATGCATTACCCGAAATAAGTGATGGAAGAAAACGTTGGGGAAATTTGTTTTTTTTTTCTTCTGAAAATGTCAACTTCAATAGTTTTTTGGTTGGCTGACTGGTTGGAATGCACAAAATTGCAACTGAGGTCGCAGCAACGATCGGTTTACGGGGCGATGATGGGGATGTCAGCCACACGAATGTCAACAGAGAAATGGAAAAAATGCAAAGCGACAATTCACAAGAGCGAAGAAAACGTTATTATACGTTTTTAACCTAATTACAATTTCATGATAACGTTACATAAAAATTTATAAAAATTACAATTTCCGACAATCTACAGCTGTATGTGCTGCGCCTGTGTGTGTGTTTGTGTGTGGGTGCACGTCAAAGGGTCTTGTTACTGTAGAAATGTGTGTGTGTGTGTGTGCCGCATTCGGTTGTGCTCTCGGGATGAAAAATATATCTGCTTTATATATTTACTTCGAACAGGGATTTGTATAGGAGCTCGATATTTTTTAAGAAATTTAATAGACATTTATAAAGTAGAGCAAGTCAAAATCGGCAAATAAATCACGGTTTTATAGAAAAAAGTAAAAATATTCGGTTGCCCAAAAAGTAATTGCGGATTTTTTAAAAGAAAGTAAATTCATTTTTAATAAAACTTAGTATGAACTTTAATCAAATATACTTTTTTTACACTTTCTTTCTAAAGCAAGCTAAACGTAACAGCTGATAACTGACAGAAGAAAGAATGCAATTACAAAGTCACAAGCTGTGAAAAAATTTGTCAACGCCGACTATATGAAAAATCCGCAATTACTTTTTGGGCAACCCAATAAGACAAAATGCGGACGATGCTTATTATGTTACTTTACTTATTTGCTTGCTTTGTTGGTCCCATTAGCCGAGCTCAGAATAGCCTTCCAAGCGCCTCGATCTTCTGCGCTCATTCTATAATCTATGACACCAAGTTTCGAGGTGTCTCCCACCAATTGATCTTTCAATCGGGCTTTTGGTCGTCCCGGTCTGCGCTTATTCGATATTCTATGACACCAAGTTTCGAGGTGTCTCCCACCACTTGATGTTTCCATCGAGCTTCTGGTCGTCCCGGATTGCGTGTACCACCGTGTTTGCCTTCAAAAGACTTCTTTGCTGGAGCTTCTTTAACCATTTTGACAATATGACCTAGCCAACGCAGCCATTGTATTTTGATGCGTATAACTATGCTATCGTCGTCATACAGCACATACAGCTCGTGGTTCATACGATGGCTATATTCTCCATTAACGCAAACTGGTCCATATATTTAACGAAGAATCTTTCTCTTAAATACTACAAGCACTGCATCGTCAGATTTCACAAGTACACATGCCTCATATAGCAACACGGGTAGTATCCGTGTCTTGCTCAGTGTAACCGTCGTCTGTCGAGATGTGGCTTGTTTCTAAACTGCTTACTTAGTCCAAAGTAGCATCTGTTTGCCATTCGTTTCGGTTACGGAGGTGCGAAGGTAGATAAAGCTACTGACTGTCTCAAAGTTGTGGTTCCCAACTTTCTCCATTTTCTTTATCTGCTCGGTTGTGCAAGGCTTTTTGAAACCATCCATTTTGTCTTATCTCCATTAACTGCCAGACCCATTTTCACTGACTCTCTTTCGATTCTTTCAAAGGCTGCAGTTACCACTTCCGGTGACCGACCTATGATATCGATGTCGTCGGTATGGGCGACTAGCATGTGTTCTATTGTGATTAGTGTGCCATATCTATTCACATCTGCATCTCGTATAATCTTCTCCAGCAGGATATTAAAGAGATCACACGATAGGCTGTCTCCTTGTCTGAAACCTCGTTTGGTATTAAATGGTTCGGAGAGATTCTTTCCTATTCTTACTGAGGAACGCGTATCAGCAAGTGTCATTCTGCAGAGTCTTATTAATTTTTCGGGGATACTAAACTCAGACATGGCTTGAAATACCTTTGAACGTAGAGTAATATCGAAGGCGGCTTTGAAGTCAACAAAGAGATGGTTGATGTTGATTTTTCCTTCTCGGGTATTTGCCAAATTTTGGCATAATGTGAATATCTGGTCTAGGGGGATTTACCAGGTCTAAAGCGGCATTGGTAGGGCCCAATTATCTCATTGACTTTAGGTTTTAATCTTTCACACAGTACGCTCGAAAGTATCTTGTATGCGTTGGGGAGGAGTCTTATTCCTCTATAGTTGACACATTCCGTCTTGTCACCTTTCTTGTGTACGGGACATAGAATGCTGAGGTTCCAATCATCGGGTATGCGTTCTTCTAGCCAGATTGCGCAGATAAGCTGATGCATACGCCTTATCAACGTATCGCTTACGGTCTAAAAAAGTTCAGCGGGTAACCCGTCGGCTCCTGCTGCCTTGTTGTTCTTTAGTCGGGTCACTGCTACTTGGACCCCATTCTGACTAGGAGGTAAACATTCTATACCATCATCAGGGATTGGTTCTGCGGTATCCTCTTCGCCGCCAACAACGTCAGACACTAGCAGTTGGGTAAAATTTTCTTTCCATATCCTCAGCATACTATCTGTGTCAGTTACCAGATTTCCTTCTTTGTCTCTGCAGGGGGATATGCCTGCACAAAAGCCATCGGTTTAATGTTTTATTCTTTGGAAGAGTTTTCGGACTTCATTCTGACTCCTGTACATCTCAATTCGCTCACACTCACATCTTTCGATTTCCTTTTTCTTTCTGCGGAAAAGAGGTTTCTCCTCTCTCCTTTCTCCCGATACCTTTCCTTCATCTGCTGCGTTGCTACTGACTGCAAGGTTGCTCTATATGCCGCATTCTTGGCTTCAGTAGCATCTCGACACTCTTGGTCGTACCATGGGTTTCTTGGAGGAGGCTTCCGGTGCACAAGTTCGGATTTCGCTACATTTTTCATAGAGTGGGCAATAGTTTGCCACTGCGCCATTATATCAACGGAACAAGGAGTGCTTTTATCAAGCACTTGGGTCAGTCGAGTGGAGTATGCCGCTGCCATCTGTTGTGTTTGCAGCTTTTCAATGTTCAGCTTTCGTGCAGTGTCAGATCGTACTTTCCACGCCATGTTCAAACGGGTGCGAACCTTTGCTGTAACAAGGTAATGATGCGAATCTATATTCGCTCCACGGTTCGATCGTACATCTAACACACTAGATGAATGCCTTCCATCTATCACAACGTGATCAATTTGGTTTCTCGTGTTTTGATCGGGTGACAGCCATGTGGCATTGTGAATATTTTTATGTTAAAATCTGGTGATGTTAAATACCATGTTTTTTGCCGCGGCAAAATCTATTATTCTCAACCCATTATCAGACGTTATCTCGTGGAGACTAAACTTTCCGACTGTTGGACCAAAGTTGTCTTCCCTCCGCATCTTCGCGTTAAAATCTCTCAGAACTATTTAAATATCACAGGCGGGGTAGCGGTCATATTCTCTCTCTAGGCACTTGTAGAAAATAACCTTGGTCTGCTTGTCCTTGTCTTCCGTCGCGGCATAAGCCAAAATAAGTCTAATGTTGAATGACTTGGCCTTTGTGTGGATAGCGGTTAGCCTTTCATCCACCGGTGTTAACGTAGTCCACAGCCAATTCCATGCCTCCTATCATGATAGCAATGGTATAGTTCGTTACCGTTTGGTGTTGTTGTGACGCTATTTCCGGTGCATCACACTTCCTGTAAGGTGGTAATATCTGTCTTGTACTTCTCCAATACATTCGCCAGTGCGATGGCTGCGAAAATATTATCATCGCTATTAGATAACCCTTTGTTACTGCAAAAGCTATCCTATCGCCTTCAGCGAACTACCGACCGCTGATGCCAAGCCAACAAAGCCAACTATCTATGCCACAGCCGCAATGCTGATTGTGTGGGATGGCTTTTCATGAGTATGTGCACATACACACAATGGAATGTCTGCATTAAATAGCATAATCATTTCATCGTGGGATTGCTACGAGAACACTTAGCAAGTAGAAACATTAAAACTCCCACGAGTTGTCTATGCGGATGTAGGCCTTTAAGAAATATATAGAGTTTTATTTTTTATTTTAATATTTGAATACAGTATTTGAGTTTGCAAACTTTTTCACACTTTAATGCGTGGACATTGAACTCAAGAAATTAAGGTTTTTTCGGCTTCAGTAGCATTTCGAAATCATCTTTGATGACATAGCCTTTTAAACTCAAAAAAAGAGTAAGTAATTGTTACAAAAAAAGCTGTCAAATATGTATTCTAGCGCAAGCCAAGGTTGTGCAGTGGTAAGCATGTTAGGTTGAATCCTGACGAGAACATAAATAAAAATAAAACCCAGTACCACAGAAGTGGTCGACACGGGATAGCTGTGACCACCACACAGGCTGAAAGTTTGATCTCCGACTTCTGTGGGGTTCATCGTTATCACGCGAAACTTAGCTGAAAGCTAACGGGTACCTCCACATTGCGGAGTGGTTGGAAATGCAGCCGCTTGCAGTCAGCGATTTCGGGAGAAGAGTCTCCGTGTGGGGTGGGGTGGTACTGACTCTTATTTAAATATTGAGTGCAATTGATACTCAAAATGGCAAGGCGAGTTACTGGCATCTTTAAGGAACCACTGGCCAACATCAGCGTCTGTTTCAAGACTAGAAGCGACTGGAAGCGGAGGTCGGATATTGAAGCAAGCTGCTCGCAACATCGTGGGATACAAGTGCGTTCCCACATAACCCATGCGGTTGGGGCACTGGGTCAATAACCCGTACCCTGAAAACTGTAAGAATTACTCTGAGTGACAAAGTAATAGTAAAAATAGACTCTCCTCAAGTTTATGACCCACGGTAACAAAAAAAGGATCATGATCTGCGGTCCTTCATCTTGAATGTGCTATCTCTTTATGCAAGGTGCACTATACGCACTGGCGGATTGGAAAAGTACAAGGCGGATGTAACCGCCTTACAAGAAGTGTGATGGATTGGAAAAGATGCCACAACTACACCAAAAGGTGTCGAACTTGACTATATAAGCCATGACACAAGACATGATTTTTGAGACTGAAATACCTTGTCTAAAGGTTGACTCCGCTAGATGAGAGGCTAGCTCAAATCTGTATAAAAGCTAATTTTGTAAACATCAGCCGTGTTTGTGCCCATGCCCTGACGGAAGACAAGGAGCAAGGATATTTTCTACGACCGACTATAGAGAGAATATGACGGCTGCCCCGCCCATGATATTAAAATTGTTCCGGGGGATAAAAGTATTCGCAAAATCACATGGCTATCTCCCGATCAAAACACGAGGAACCAAATAGATCACGTTGTGATATACAGAAGGCATTCATACATCGTGTTAGATGTACGATCGATTCGTGGAGCGATTATAGATTCGGATTATTACCTGTTACAGCAAAATTTCGAACCCGTTTGAGCATGGCAAGGAAAATACGATCTGACACTGCACAGAATCTGGACATTGAAAAGCTCCAAACATAACAGATGGCAACGGCATACTCCACTCAACTGACCCAAATGCCTTATGAAAGCACTCCTTGTTCCGATGATATAATGGCACAGTAGCAAACTATTGCCCACTCCATAGAAAATGGAGCGAAATTCGTTCTTGGGTACCGGAAGCCTCCTTCATTAAACCCATAGTACGACCAAGAGTGTAGAAATGCTACTGAAGCCAAGAATGCGCCATACTTAGCAGCCCTACAATCAGTAGCAACGCATCAGCTGAGGGAGAGTTATCGGGAGAAAAGGAGGGAGGAGAAACGTGTATTCCGCAGAAAGAAGAAAAAAATGGAAAGACGTGGGTGAGGGCGGAATAAGATGTACAAGAGTCAGAATGAAGTCCGGAAATTCTACTAAAGAATTAAGCATCAAACCCTAGCTTTGGTACAGGCACATCATACTGCAGCAACAAAGAAGAAAATCTGATAACTGACACAGATAGTATGCTGAGGTTATGGAAAGAACATTTGACCCAACTGCTAGTGCCCGAAGATGGCGCCGAAGAGGATACCGCAGAACCAATCCCTAATGATCGTAATCAGAATGAATTCCAAGTAGCAGTGACCCGAGTGAAGAACAACAAAGCAGCAAAAGCCGACGGGTTGCCCTCTTAACTGTTAAAGACCGGAGGCGGCACGCTAATAAGGCGTATACATCAGAACATGGTTTCAGACAAGGAGACAGCTTATCGTGTGATATCTTTAATATCCTGCTGGAGAAGATTATACGAGATACAGATGTGAATAGATATGTCGCACTGCTCACATGACAACAAATGCTACCCGCCTATGTCGACGACATCGATATCATAGGTCGGTCAACGGAGGTAGTAACCTCAGCCTTTGAAAGAATCGAAAGGCAATCAGTGAAAATGGGTTTGGCAGTAAATGCAGATAGAACAAAATTAATGTTATCAACTCCCAAAACGTCCTGTACAACCGATTAGATAAAAAATGAAGAAAGTTGGGAACCACAACTTTGAGATAGTCAGCCACTTTATCCACTCCCAAAACGCCCTGCACAACCAATCAGATAAAAAAAATGGAGAAAGTTGGGAACCACAACTTGGAGATAGTCAGCAACTTTATCTACCTCAGCACGACGATGCCCCCAAGAGGATTACGGGGAGGTGTAGCAGCTCGCCAAACTTTCCTTTGCATCCCCTGATCTCCTGAGTGATGTATCCTGGTAAGCCGACATTTATTTGGGATCAGACTACTTCCCCATAATTCTCACCCGACTTCATAACCTCTGTGCGCCAATTGCAATTGGCAGGCTTCAAAAAGTACACCAATCGTCTCTTCAGTGAACTGACACCCCCTCTTGGATGTGCTAGATGCCGAGAGGAAATTCCGAGACATCATTAACGCAGCATCCGCTCGTTTTATTACTATCCGGTCGAATATCCCAAATGTGGTCCAAATTCCCGGCTCAGACACTGGTACGCGCAGACGACCGTGATGGGATGCGTTGTACGGACCCCACTAACCCCCTAATCAGAGAGCTGAATCTGGAGATTTACACTTAGTTAATAAACATCAGCGGAATTTGTGGCTGGAATTCTTGGAGCAATGTAACTTAGGCACCGGTTAAGGCAAGCAACTGTGGTCTAATGTTAAGTCACTCTCGAACCCCGGTAAACAGGATGACAGGACCTCAGTCGCTTTTGGCGAAGTAACAGTGACTGATACGAAGAGATGCGCCAGGTTGTTCAACCGTCAATTTATTGTGCATCACGATAGTGACAGGGCAAGGAGGAGAGCGATTTGCCGTATCCGTGGTCTACGAGCAGATGGACACCATCACAATGTAGCCACCACATCCAAGACGTTGGGTGCCGATGGAATCTCTACACTGATGCTGAAGAATCTGGATTTACCTGGAGTTGGGTACCTTACAACTGTCCTCAACCTGTCTTTGTACACTCTTTTAGTTACCGATGTCTAGAAAATGAGCAGAGTGATTCCGCTACTAAAGTCTGGAAAGGACCCAAGTAAGGGGGAGTCGTATAGAGCGATCTCCCTTTTCTCACCAGTACCAAATGTGCTTGAGGCATTAATTCTCGCGAGCCTCGTAGTAGAATTTTCATTCGCCGAGTATCAACATGGACTCCGAAGACTGCATAGCACAACAACTGCTTTGCATGCCATCACCGCACACATTTGCCGTGGCTTCAATCAGCCCAGGCCATGTGATAGGAAGGTCCTCGTGGCACTGGACCTATCGAAGGCATTCGATACGGACAGCCATGCCAAATAATTTGAAGGCATCGCCAACATGTCCCTCCAGTCAGGCCCGAAACGCTGGGTCACGAAATATCTGTGTTTTAGGGATAAGAAGTCGAAGCATCGTAGAGTGAAACAGGGAGTTCCCCAAGGTGGTGTGATATCTCCTTTACTGTTTAACCTCTACCTATCCTCCATTCCATCCCTTCCAGGCGGCATAGAAATAGAGAGCGGTCGATTATACGATCATGCCTACCTCCCACCCATTGTTAACATCTGCGTCAGGTTGAACGTCTACCTCAACGAACTTTCGCTGCGAGAAATCTGAAGATATCTCCCACCAAATCTTGAGACGCATTGTTCACTACAAATACACGTAAGGTGAATACTGAGAGGTCCATAGAGAAATGATTCCGACCATCAAGTGTCCCAAAATACTTGGCGGCACATTTGACAGCTCTACCCATTCTCCCCACATGTCATAGCATTTTGCGCTAAAATCAAAAGTAGAAACAAGGTCCTCAAGTCACTCGCCTGCAGCACTAGGGGTGCAGACAAAGAAACCTTGTTGGCCACGTACAAAGCAATTGGTTGGTCTGTGTTAAGATATGCAGCGCCAGCGTGGTCTCGTCAGCTCTGTGACACGCAGTGAAAAAATATTCAGATCTGTCTGAATGCCGCTCTTAGAACTGCGACGGGCTGTCACCTCAGTTCCCATGTGGACCACCTCCTACAGGAGACAAAGATTCTACCAGTGAGAAAACATAAATATTGGGTTGCCCAAAAAGTAATTGCGGATTTTTTAAAAGAAAGTAAATGCATTTTTAATAAATCTTAGAATGAACTAAAGTAACAGCTGATAACTGACAGAAGAAAGAATCCAATTACAGAGTCACAAGCTGTGAAAAAATTTGTCAACGCCGACTATATGAAAAATCCGCAATTACTTTTTGGGCAACCCAATACATGCTGTCTAAGCAATACCTTTTGGGCTGTTATCGCAAAGACCATCCAAATCATGATTTTGTGGATAGATATCCAACGCCTAGAAGTGTGAAGGTAGATCTATTGGGTTGCCTAAAAAGTAATTGCGGATTTTTTAAAAGAAAGTAAATGCCTTTTTGAATAAAACTTAGAATGAACTTTAATCAAATATATAATTGCCATTTTGTTCGATAACCTTTTGCCATCTTCCTGGCAAATTTAGGATTCCACGCTCATAGAACTTCTGGCCTTTATATGCAAAAAACTGAACCAAGTGCGATTTTATAGCCTCATCATTGCCGAAAGTTTCACCATTTTAGGAGTTCTGCAAAGATCGAAATAAATGGTAGTCTGATGGTGCAAGGTCAGGGCTATATGGTGGATGCATCAAAAGTTCCCAGCCAAGCTCACTCAGTTTTTGGCGAGTTACCAAAGATGTGTGCGGTCTAGCGTTGTCCTGGTGGAATATGACACCTTTACGATTGACCAATTCTGGTCGCTTCTCCTTGATGGCTGTATTCAATTTGTCCAATTGTGGACAGTAAACATCCGAATTAATCGTTTGGTTCCTTGGAAGCAGCTCAAAATATACCACACCCTTCCAATCCCACCAAACAGACAGCATAACCCTCTTTTGGTGGATATCAGCCTTTGAAGTGGTTTGAGCTGGTTCACCATGCTTGGACCATTATCGTTTTCGATTAACGTTGTTGTTGACAATCCATTTTTCATCTCCAGTTATGATTCGTTTTAAAAACGAATCGAATTCATTGCGTTTAAAGTGCATATCGCAAGCGTTGATTCGGTTTGTTAAATGAATTTCTTTCAATACATGTGGTACCCATATTAAAATTGTCACCAAACAAACAAATGTAAACAAAATTTCGCGCACTTTTTTTCTAAAGCAAGCTAAAAGTAAGAGCTGATAACTGACAGAAGAAAGAATGCAATTACAGAGTCACAAGCCGTTGAAAAAATTTGTCAACGCCGACTATATATATTACCGACAATTATTGTACTTTTTGGGCAACCCAATACATGATCGAGATCGTGAGGTTCAGTGCTACAAGAGAGAACCTCTAGATCAAGCAGGTCTAGACAACATTCATGCAGACACCATAGAAGATGTGGTAAATAGCTACCGAATTAATGTCGTCCTTGGAAAGCGATCGCCTCCCATTGCACCTGAAGAAATTGGCCTCCCCCGGCAAACCAGAGTAGTTCTGGCTCAATTACGTTCCGGCAGATGCAGCAGCCTCAATTCCTACAGAGCAAGGATTGATGCAGACGTGCAAGATGTATGTCCGCACGACTCACGTCACCTGTTTAAGTGCCAACTGCCCACTCACCTTAGACCCAGAACCTTGTGGACGCACCCCATTTTAGTCGCAGGGTTCCTGAATCTGGAGAATCAACAGAATCAAGCAGATGAATGATAGAACACAACAAACTGTTACAACAGCAAATATACAAGACACTGATGCAACCCTTGTTGTTATATGTTTCCGAGGCATGGGTACTTGGGAAAGCGGACGAGGCAGTGCTTGGAGTGTTTGAGAGAACAATTCTTCGTAGAATATATGGACCAGTTAACGTTAATGGAGAATATAGGCGTCGTAGGAACCACAAGCTGTATGACGACGATAGCATAGTTACACTTATCAAAATACAACACCTGCGTTGGGTAGATCATGTTGTCAGAATGGATGAAGAAGCTCCAGCAAAGAAATCCTTTTAAGGCAAGCACTGTGGTACACGTAAACCGGGACGACCAAAAGCCCGATTGATAGATGAATTGGTGGGAGTTACCTCGAAACTTGGTTTCATGGATTATAAAATGAGGGCAGATGATGAAATGGTGCACAACAAACAGTGGCGAGCAAAACTCCGATGGAAGGATCAGATGGAGAAGGACAACTCGAAACTTTGTGTAAGAAATAAGAGAGGAGGCGCAAAAAATCGATGCTGTTGGAAACCTATTCTAAGTTCGGCCAATGGGTCAAATGTTTCGTCATAGCCAATTCAAATTAGTAAAATTAAGTTTTGGGAGTCTGGCTTTCAACTTAGAAGCAATCAATAAAACATGTTTTCAGCACTTGCTGCTGAACTGTCAGTTTTGTTCAAACATTCTGTGGTTGATTTTTTATTAAATCTCAAAGCGAAAATTGGACAATATTCGCAATGATTTAATTCCTTATTGTAGCCGGCGAAAACAGTTTTAGAGCTAACCTTTTCTTTTCGCAATAGTCTTGTATGTAGATGAACAATCTTGTGGTGTAAGGAGGAAAAAACTATGGCCAAAATAAAATTGTTGAAATACTTTTTATGCGGAATGAAAAGCCGCAAGAAACACAAGTAACATTTGGAATGCTTCCAAGTAAAGGGCATACACAAATATGGCATAGAGGTACACAAAACTAAAATCTGAAAGGATATTTGCCATCATGAACAAGTAAGAAAAGGCAAATATCAAAGGGTTAGTGATGTATAGAAACCTAAACTACTAAATTAAATCAATAAAGCTATTCCTTACATTCTAAGCTATGCACTTTTCAGCTAAAGCCTTTCTTGCCCTTATGTTGATCTATATTAAGGAGAAATGATTATCAATTTGTATTATGAAGATTAACGTAACACAAATTGGCGCACACTGTATCCTCAGCATTGCAGCCATGCTATTCAAATACCATCAAGACTTTTAACATTGGCATTACAACACACGATTTTCCTACAAACTTTCATTTTGGCCCTCGCAGCTCATAAAAATTCAAATTGAAGTTAGCCGTGCTTTATGGTGAACAACAATGATCCCTAGGTTTTGCAGGCTATCATTATTTTTTTCTTTGGAACTTTATCGCCTTTTTCCATCCATCAGATATCCCTTACGATTGCATTGCCAAGGCTTAATGCGTTGTTGGACGACTGTAGCAAAGAAGTTGAGTAACCAACTTTTAAACTGTTAGAGTAAAACCTAAGCAAAAAGGTGCTAGTAAGAACAAAACTTTAGTTCTTTGGCTGGCTGAGCAAAGTCGTTTGTCGTTTCTCCCTTCCCCAGCTGTCAACACAGTGAGTGAGGCGGTAAGGAGGAAAACTTTAAGGGTGTTTTCTGTGGTTCCTTAAGCCTGCCTCTATACGACCGTCATTTCATCTGCACCACCTTCAACCACCAACATTCATTGACTTGCATTCAAATTGATTTGTGGTGCCATGTCGATAGCTGCAAGGCGTTTTACTGCATATCCTTTGGATGGTTGATGAACAGCTACGACAAGGCTCTTGCCTTCCCCAGTAACTGCATGCACTAACAGCTTGCTGTTGCAATCTTGAGTTTTTTTTTTCTTTGTTGCCCTATTTCTTTTCTATTTCTTTCTAACTATGGCATGAAACCTAAGTCTTAAGGCGTTAAGCTCGAAACAAAAATATAAGTAACAATTGCTGATTGTTGGCAGTATTTGTTGCCTTGCATCTTATCCTGGGGGAATCGTTGGCAGACATCGTGTTATTGGTCTGACATCAATACTGTTCGCGAGAACTTAACTTGTAAAGTCATGACTAAAGTGATGGTAGAGTGTTGTAAAGTATGAAGGAAGTATGGAACGGATGTGGCATGTAGTCTACTACTACAACTAACGATATAGCTTAAAGCGTTATACCTGAATTGCCGAATGTAGTAATGGTCATTAAGTGCAAACAAATTAGTATGATCTTCTCAAGTTGAATAAAGCCGGCTTTTTGATGCTCTTCAATACTGTGGATATAAGAATGAAAATTTGATACGAATAATCAAAAGCACTTTTAAAACCCTCCACCATGGTTCGCATCTGTCAAGTTCATTGTCCGGTATCTGTTTAGAGGCAAACAAAGTATAATGTACAAGAGTTGCTCTGCTATTGAAGCTATGTGAGGTTTTATTCCGATTCGGACCATACTTGGTATGGATGTTGAAGCCCATAGTAGAAGTCGTATGCAAACAGACATACAGATATACTTATATCGATTAATCGACTCAACATATCACAAATTCAGGTTGTCTTTAATGCAATTGTTGCAGGAGTAACTGTATCTTGCCCATACCCAGGCCAGTCTTAGTTCCTTCTTCATCGAAACTATGGAGAAAACACTAAATACATATAAGAGCAAAATAATAGAGAAACGGGCCCGCCTTATGTTGACAGTCCTCGTAAATTAATAAAGAATCATGCGCATCTGCAACTGCAACCGTAGATTATACTACAAAAGTGCAGAATCTTTACCGCCTTACAGTAAGTGCGATGGATTGGGAGAGAAGTCACAAGAACACAGAATTTCAACGCGTTGTACTAAAGCCGCCCTGATATGACAAACATTTTGGCCGTGGCTTTTCTGGTTAGTTAGTAAGGTAGTTAGGAGACTCAAAACCCTTGTCTTCAGTTTTACGTCAAAATGCGGTTGTAGCATTATATGAAATTGGCATACTTCACTCGAGTGACCCAAGTGCTTGACGAAAGAACTTCTTGTAACGATGATATAGCGGCACAATGGCAAACCAAGCCCACTCTGTGGAAAATATCACCACATCCATACAACATTCACGCAGAACTGTTGTCCTTAGAGAACGTCAGCCACCCATCGTTCCTGAGAAAATTGACCTTCCCCGGCAAACCAGAGTAGTTTTGGCTCAATTACGATTACACATATAAGTTTAAGTTGTGATTTTACCAGACGGACATATCTAGATGACTAAGAATATCAAGACGATCAAGAATTATAAATTCTTCTGAATATTTCAAGGTTTTACAAACGGAATAACAAGAATAAAATACCCCCATCTTGGTGGATAAAAAAAAAACAATTAATAAATACTGTCCCAATCTTTTCAGGAAATACCTTAAGTTTCTTGAAAAATTTTAGCAAGTTTTTATCAATACAAGCTAATTAATGAAAACAAGTAAAAGTGTACTAAGTTCGGCCGGGCCGAATCTTGGGAACCCACCACCATGGATTCTGATAAAAATTTATACAAAATCAATTTATTAGTTGATTATTTTCTGTCAAGCCAGAAAATATTAAAGCTTCTAGGAACCGAACCGGTTTACATGGTAGCTGTATCAGGTTATAGACAATTTTGGCCGGATTTGGCGCAGTTCTTGGAAGTCGTAACAGAACATCGCATGCAAAATTTCAGCTTAATCGGACAAAAATTCCGGTTTGAAAGGACTAAAGAAGTTAAATCGGTAGATCGGTTTATATGGGAGCTATATCAGGTTATAGACTTGGCACAGTTGTTTGAAATCATAACAGAACACTACGTGCCAAATTCAGCCAAATCGGACAAAAATTGTGGCCTACAGTTGCTCAAGAAGTCAAATCGCGAAATCGGTTTATATGGGAGCTATATCTAAATCTGAACCGATATGGCCCATTTGCAATCCCCAACGACCTTCAGCAATTAGAAGTATCTGTGTAAAATTTCAAACGGCTAGCTTTACGCGTTCCACCGCTATCGTGATTTCGACAGACGGACGAACATGGCTAGATCGACTCAGAGTATCGAGACGATCAAGAATATTCAAGAATTCATTTAGTCATTCCGATTGCAACACATCGAAATATTTTTTTCCTAAAAAGTTTATATACTTCTGATTATCGTAAAATTCGAAGACGACTTAACGTTGTACGTGTGTCTGTCCGTCTATCCGAACAGACGGACAGATCTGTATGTCCGTCAGTTGTAATCATGCCACAGTCTTGAGATATAGGGTTAAGATTTTGCCTAGACTCGTATTTCTTTTATACGCAGGTTAAGTTCTTGAATTGACCAAATCGGACTATATTTGGATATAGCCGCCATATAGTCCGATCTGTAGATTTAGGGTCTCAAGCCCATTAAAGCTGAATTTTTTTGTACGATTTTGCTGAAATTGGAAACAGGAAGTTCTACTAGGGGCGCCGATATTCAATATATATATATATATTTACGTATAGCTTTCGTATAGACCGATATGCCGGTTTAGGGCCTGAAGCCCGTACCAAGCGATTTTATCCGATTTCGATGACATTAGAAACGGAGAGTTGTTTTAAGCCTCCCAACCTCCGACTCAAATATGGTTTAGATCGGACCATATTTAGATATAGCTGTCATATAAACCGATCTACTGATTTAGGGTCTTAATATCTGTGGCTCAAATGAAAGGTCGTTGGGAGTAGAGCACGAATCTGTTATCAATATTCGGGAAAAAGTGTCTATGGGACCGTCCTTCACCCATAACACATATTTGATGTTCATTGTAATATGGGGCTCCAATAAAAAGTATTTTAGAGTAGAACGCGAATATGATATATTTTCTGGACCAATTAACCCAATGGCCACCCCATGCCCCAAAACATCCCCCAAACCGGACATGTATGCCGACCATGGAAATATCGGGCTCAAATGAAACAAGTTATAGTCCGATTCGGACCATAAATAAATGCTAATTGACATTGTAGAAGTCATTGTGTAATATTTCAGTTCATTCGGATAAAAATTGCGCCTTATAGGGGCTCAAGAAGCAAAATCGGGAGAAAGGTTTATATAAGAGCTGTATCAAGCTATTGATCGATTCAGACCATACTAGACACGTATGTTGAAGGTCATGAGAGAAGCCCTTGTACAAAATTTCAGCCAAATCGGATGAGAATTGCGCCCTCTAGAGGTTCAAGAAGTCAAGATCCCAGATCGGTTTATATGGCAGCTATATCAGGTTCTATATCGATTTACGCCATACTTAGCACAGTTATTGGAAGTCATAACAAAACACCTCAATTTCAGCCAAATCGGATGAGAATTGCGCCCTCAATTGGCTCAAGAAGTCAAAATCCAAGATCGGTTTATATGACAGCTATACCAGATTATGAACCGATTTGAATCATACTTGGCACAATTGTTGGATATCATACCAAAATACGTCGTGCAAAATTTCAGTTAAATCGGACGATAATTGCACCCTCTAGAGGCTCAAGAAGTCAAGACCCCAGATCGGTTTATATGACAGCTATACCAGATTTTGAACCGATTTGAACCATACTTGGCACAATTGTCGGATATCATACCAAAATACGTCATGCAAAATTTCATTCCAATCGGATATGATTTGCGCCTTCAAGAGGTTCAAGAAGTCAAAACCCAAGATCGGTTTATATGGCAGCTATATCAGGTTATGAACCGATTTAAACCATACTTGGCACAATTGTTGGATATCATACCAAAACACGTCGTGCAAAATTTCATTCAAATCGGATAAGAATTGCGCACTCTAGAGGCTCAAGAAGTCAAGACCCAAGATCGGTTTATATGGCAGCTATATCAGGTTATGGACCGATTTAAACCATACTTGGCGCAATTGTTGGATATCATACCAAAATACGTCGTGCAAAATTTCATTCCAATCGGATAAGATTTGCGCCTTCTAGAGGTTCAAGAAGTCAACACCCAAGATCGGTTTATATGGCAGCTATATCAAAACATGGACCGATATGACCCATTTACAATACCAACCGACCTACACTAATAAGAAGTATTTGTGCAAAATTTCAAGCGGCTAGCTCTACTCCTTCGGAAGTTAGCGTGCTTTCGACAGACAGACGGACGGACGGACGGACAAACGGACGGACATGGCTATATCGACATAAAATTTGGCGACGATCAAGAATATATATACTTTATGGGGTCTCAGACGAATATTTCGAGTAGTTACAAACAGAATGACGAAATTAGTATACCCCCAATCCTATGGTGGAGGGTATAAAAATATTTGAGTGTAGAGCACGAATCTTATATCAACGTTCGGGACCAACTGTCTAGCGGTCGTCTCACTCCCATAACAACCCCCTAATAACCGGACATATATGTTGACTATTGCAAAAAGGGGCTCAAATGAAAGGTATTTGTGATTAGGAAATGAATTTGATATCCAATTTCGCCGTGTCTGCGCCTCAAACAGTCCATCCGCTTAGTACAATTTTGGCATACACTTTCCAACATTTCGGATGGTATCGCGCGAATAAATGCTTCAATGTTGTCTTCCAATGGGTCAATTGAAGCGGGCTTGTCTGTATAGGCACAGCTCCACAAAAAATAGTCTACAGGCGTTAAATCGCACGATCTGCACGGCCGCCAATTGACCAGTCCCGAACGTGAAATAAAATTTTCACCGAACTCGACTCTCAATAAGACCATTGTTATGCGTGCTGTGTGGCATGTGACACCGTATTGTTGGAACCACATGTTATGCAAGTCAAAATCTTGAATTTTTAGGCAAAAAAAAAGTTGCGGTTTATGGGCTGGTGACATCATTGGACGGTACTGACCGTAACGTAACTGTGCGAATGCGCTCAGCATTCACAGTTACGTTACGATTCTCATCATCTTTGAAGAAGTACGGTCCAATGATGCCACCAGCCCATAAACCGCACCAAACTGTGACTTTTTCGGGATGCATAGGTAGCTCTACTTGCAAAGCTTCTGGCGTATCTTTTGTCCAAAATTGACAATTCTTCTTATTTATGCACCCATTGGGCCAAAAATGGGCGCGCAATGAACATTCTTAACAGAGCACGCATCTGGATAATAGAAGTCAATAATCTGTTTCATTGTCCCTCAAGTCGAGCTTAATGACCAAGCGAATGCAACACCCAAAGGAGAGATTATTAAATGAGTCTTGAAGAAAAGAAATTGCCATCGGACAAGGCAGGACACATGTCACCCCACTGGTGGACGCGTTTCGATAATTGGGGTTCATCGGCACCATCGTGAACTATGTCCGTCCGTCTGACCGGCCTACGGTTCACAGCCTATTGTCCGTAGTACTTGTAGTAGAGATCATAAACACAAATCCTATGTGAAATCTCAACTACTACCAGACTGTTCGCTGTTAGCTTTTTCACTGAGCAATATCTCTTCATTGCAACTCTTATAAAAATTTACCAACTAAAATTCTTTCATTTCCTTTGTAACACCTCAAAATAATGATTTAAATCCCTCTTAGGTACATATATCTATGATAATCATATAATTCTAAGAACATTTTAGCTATCTCGATTGTACTCTTATCGTTTCTTCAAGTTAAATTCGTTTTAAAACTAAACTGAAATACATTTTTCATTGGTCTGAACATGCTGAAATCTCAACTCGAGTATAGCTGCAAACATTCAGCAATGTTCATACTTTGTTTGCTATCGCACCACAAAGAATAAACAAATAAAATGCCAAAGATGTAAGTGACAAACATGCCATTGCTTAAGCCTGTAAATTGTTGCGAAAAAAAAGAAAATAGAATATCTATGATGACAGTCAAGGCGCAGAATGCATTCGGTACAGAAACCAGCCAATCTTGTGCTTGCTATGAAATTTTTATAAAGCCAAAAGGAAACGGAAGAGAAAATATTGTTTCAATTCAATTGAAGATAAAAATTGGCTGATTGCAAGCACACAACCAAGGACATTGTGCATTCACATTCGTTTAAAGGTTTGCCTGGGATTTGCCTGTTAAGATGCTACATAGAAGACTAAAAATGGTATTGTCTGGAGTTGCCCTGAAGAAAAGTGGATATAAGCATTTCCCAAATGTTTTTGTTTGTATTGCCTGACTGTGAGGTTTATTGTGCCAATGTTTGCGCTAGTGCTGAGGAAAATATGTTTTCAACAGTTTTCTCATGTTGGGTATAAACAATTAAATTCGACAAGGTGACGTTACTACTTGAGATATTGTTACAAAAAATCAATTGGAGCATTTGGTGTTGGTAATGGCTTCGTTTGATTAATTTCGAACTTTCTCAGAGATCGCACTATTCGAGTCGTTTTAGATGGGTTCTCACCCAATGAGCATAAATTGTCTGCAGGTATAACCCAGGGCTCCTTTCTTTCTCTTTTTCTAATTTTCATCAACGATCTGTTGGGTCAGACATCGATTCCGATCTACTCATTTGCGGATGACAGTAATCTCTGTCATTCGTACTCATTCGACCATAGGCCGAGTCTTCAAGAGATTGAGGACAAGAGGCGGGCTATGGACGATAAACTCTGCCAGGATTTGCTAACCATTTCCAGTAGATTTTAATGCACGGAAGACTCAGTGCAGCTTGTTGTCACACAAACAATTCGCTGACCCATTACGATCATCTTTGTCTATCAACGGCGTATAAATATTGAACAATCAGAAGCTCTTGATTTTCTGGGCATGAAAATACAAAGTGTTGTCCGTTCGTCTAAACATGTATTTGAAGTGTCAAAAGAAGCATTCAAATGTTTAGGCTTCCTTAAACGGTGTAAGAATAACTTCACTCCGTCTGATCTTCTTAACATTTACACCATTTTCATAGGGCCGAGAATGGAGTACAACTCACATGTATGGGCTGGAGCTTCAAAATTATCCCTGGAGCTCTACTGGGCCGTGTACAGAGGAGAGCGATGGCGTGGGGACAGTGGGGTATTCAACTCTATTGCCTCCCTTCATCATCCTCGCAATGTGGGTTGTTTGGCGCCGTTCTATCGGTATTTTCTTGGTGTGTGTTCTTCTGATATTAGTCTTCTTATTCCTGTTGTAAGGATGTATGTCGGGAATACTAAACATTCCAAGAACTCACACCCGTTTGCAATTGATTGGCCAGTGGACCGCACAATGCATTTTAGAGAGAATTCTTATTTCGCACGAACCGTTCGTATGTGGAATCGACTTCCGGCTAATGTTTTTCCCTCCCACCAAATGTCAATAAGCACTACATCCTTTTTTCCCTCCCCTCCAATTCCTAATTTCCTCTCGCAAACGCAATGCACTGCTTTAATAGGGGACATCCCCTGCGTGTTGGCTGACAGAAAAAAGAAAAACATTGCATCAGGCTCAATGATAAGGGGCCGGCCTCCTTTTTCATATGGAGTCCGAACGGCGCGCCACATAGCGAAACCACTTGGCAGAGAAGTTAACAGGGCAGGATACTTTACAAATGTAGCCAGCAGTAGTCAAAGGATAACCACCGCTGTAAAATTTTCAGATGTTCACGCCGCGGTTTTAACTTAGGCTTTGGGCTTCATAGTCGGTTATGCTAATCTCTGCGCCACTGTGGACTCCGTTGTGTTCGTCCTATTTGTACTTGATCCTCATGGATTTATTGAGTCATATTTATTTTCCTACACTTAGTGCTGTGTAAGCAGATAAAATGCTGCTTCTTGTGTCCAAATTAACACTGAAGTCAATTTCCAGTCAAAGTCATCATGCAACAACGATACCATAGAATGGCAGGGGGAGGATTTCCAAGCTATAATTATATATCACTCTTAGTGCTTATTATACCCTCCACCATAGGATGGGGGTATACTAATTTCGTCATTCTGTGTGTAACACCTCGAAATATGCGTCTGAGACCCCATAAAGTATAAATATTCTTGATCGTCATGCCATTTTAAGTCAATCTAACCATGTTCGTCCGTCCGTCCTTCCGTCCGTCCTTCCGTCCGTCCTTCCGTCCGTCCTTCCATCCGTCCTTCCGTCCGTCCTTCCGTCCGTCCTTCCGTCCGTCCTTCCGTCCGTCCGTCTTCCGTCCTTCCGTCCGTCCTTCCTTCCGTCTGTCTGTCGCAAACACGCTAACCTTCGAAGGAGTAAAGCTTGCCGCTTGAAATTTTGCACAAATACTTTCTATTAGTGTAGGTCGGTTGGGATTGTAAATGGGCCAAATCGTCCATGTTTTGATATAGCTGCCATATACACCGATCTTGGGTCTTGACTTCTTGAGCCTCTAGAGGGCGCAATTCTCGTCCGATTTAACTGAAATTTTGCACATGGTGTTTTGGTATCACTTGCAACAACTGCGTTAAGTATGATTCAAATCGGTTCATAATCTGGTATAGCTATCATATTATCCGATCTTGGATCTTGACTTCTTGGGCCTAACCTGATATAGCTGCCATATAAACCGATCTTGGGTCTTGACTTCTTGAGCCTCTAGATTGCGCAATTCTCATCCAATTTCCTGAAATTGTGCACATAGTGTTTTGATATCACTTCCAACAACTGTGTGAAGTATGGTTCAAATCGGTCCATAACCTGATATAGCTCTCATATAAACCGATCTTGGGTCTTGACTTCTTGAGCCTCTATAGCGCGCAATTCTCATCCGATTTGGCTGAAATTTTGCATGAGATGTTTTGTAATGGCTTTCAACAACTGCGCAAAGTTTGATTTAAATCGGTTCATAACCTGATATAACTGCCATATAAACCGATGTTGGGTCTTGACTTCTTGAGCCTCTTGAAGGCGCAATTCTCATCCGATTTGACTGAAATTTTGCACATGGTGTTTTGGTATCACTTCTAACAACTGTGTTAAGTATGGTTCAAATCGTTAAATAACCTGATATAGATCTCATATAAACCGATCTTGGGTCTTGACTTCTTGAGCCTCTAGAGTGCGCAATTCTCATCCGATTTGGCTGAAATTTTGCATGAGATGTTTTGTTATGGTTTTCAACAACTGCGCTAAGTTTGATTTAAATCGGTTCATAATCTGATATAGCTGCCATATAAACCGATCTGGTATCTTGACTTCTTGAGCCTCTAGAGGGCGCAATTCTCATCCGATTTGGCAGAAATTTTGTACTAGGGCTTCACACATGACCTTCAACATGCGTGTCCAATATGGCCGGAATCGATCTATAGCTTAATACAGCTCCCATATAAACCGATCTCCCGATTTTGCTTCTTGAGCCCCTACAAGGCGTTATTCTTATCCGAATGAACTGAAATATTACACAATGATTTCTACAATGTTCAGCATTCATTTATGGTCCGAATCGGACTATAACTTGATATAGCTCCAATAGCATAACTGGCCTTATTCAATATTTTTTGTTTGCCTAAAAAGAGATACCGCGCATAGAACTCGACAAATGCGATCCACGCTCTTACTTGTTTGTTGTTGTTGTTTTTGTTTTCTTCCTTCTTTACGAGCCTGATTAAGACCCAAGAACATCAACATCCTACCAATTTGAGAAAAGGAGTGTCATTTTAATGCACTCTTCTAATTATAGTATTTTTGTTTTTTTGTCTGCAATTCAAACATTATTTACCATTAGGTGTATAATTTTAATTACGATCCCAACATGAACAGCACCTTTGGTATTTTATGTTCATTGCTACAGTCTGCATTTGGCCATAGTCTCGAGTACTATAAAGTCATCCTTGGGACATTATTTCGCTGTAGACAATAATTTATAGCTTTTAGGGAGGGAGAAAAAAAGTAACGAACAGGAAAATGGCTAAAAGATGTCTGCACATAGCATGTTTCGATGGAAATATAGGTGATAAAGGTTGTTTCGAACTCCAGCCAAGGTATCCATTAGCTTGTTCTAAATATTGCACATAAATAAAATGAAAAAAAAAAAAATTATAAAAACAGACTTTCATTAGCAGGACTCCCAACAAGAAGTTGCGATTGAATGGCATCCAATGGTGCCAGGAAAATGATAATGTTTTAAATATACCTAATACTGTGTCATTAAGGAAGGCATTTTGTTACAAGTCCAGTGAGAGGTTTGCAAGAGCAACATCTAGCAACAACTGAATGGACATTATGATAAATAAGTGTGAAGGCAATAAAATGCAATTGTTATAAATTTTAGTAATATTGACTACAGAGAACATATTTTGATTGTTAGCATTGGGCCAAGCATTCATTTAAACAATAAATAATTTTTAATGTAATTACTGAGAGTTGTAAGACTCTTAAAAAAATGTTCTTCATAAAAAAAGATATCCCTTCATGTATTGTTAATGTCCATGTATTGTTACAATTTATCGACCTTTCGATTATGAAAATTTTCTTTAAAATTAGCACGATTCAGTTTTTATGGAAAAAACGCTGTTGAATTTGTTATACCTTAGTAAAGATATCAGATATAAGCCCTCACATAATTTTGCGTTTTTTATATCATTTTTTGGCATTCGACCTTGAAATACATACATTCTTGATAAATGATTAATTCTGAAACCCGATGTTCGTTTGCCAATCCTTTCGTGTATCCTTCCTTCAGTCAATTGTAATCAGATTACGTCCTTTAAAAATTAAGATTTTGACCTGATATTCCCTGTTCTATCTATACGCGTGGTAAATTCATGAATGAGGAATTTTTGATATATCAGCCAAATAGATCGGTGCCTTGATGAAAGGTTTGAGTTCATAACTCGCAGAGATCTAAAACGGAGAACAAACAGCCGAAATTTAAAAAGTGAGCAGTGGTACGTACATTCTTGTTTAGCTGTCACAGATTGTTTGATTCATTAACTGAAATCAGCATAGATTTTCTGTGCTCCTTTTTCAATATCAGACACCTTATTACGTTTTGTCTTTCCCCACTAAAGGGTAAGGTTAATTTGTTATCACTTCCAATACGTCGAAAATTATTTCGAAATCCAACGAAAATGGCGATTTTCACTTCGATAACTTATAATGAACATATCTCCTAAACTAAGCGCCCTAGAGCAAAAGTAAAGTTAATTCGTGGTCACTTCCAAAAGTTCGAAAATTTGATGGAAATCGGCTGACATTGACGATTTTGGTTTCGAAAACTTAACATGGCCATATCTCCTGAACTAAATGTCCTAAGTGGTTAATTTGTAATCACTTTCAATACCTCGAAAATTTGGTGTACATCGTCTAAAAATTACGATTTTGAGTTCAAAAACTTAAAATGGCCATATCTCCTAAACTAGGCGTCCAGAAACAAAAGTAAGATTAATTCGTGATCACTTCCAAAAGTTTGAAAATTTGATGAAAATCGGCTCAAAATGAAGATTTTTGGTTCGAAAACTTAAAATGGTCATATCTCCTAAACTAAGCGCCCTAGAGCAAGAGTAAGGTTCGTTCGTGATCACATACATAAATGGTATAATTTAACACCCTGTATGCAGACCAACATCGTCACAAAGCTCGTGCAATGATAGAAAAAATACGTAGCAAATTTATGCACCAATGGTGTTATTTTCATAGTACACAGTCGTTGTTAAAAATATTGTCAACATGCAAAGACTGTTGTTAAAATCGTCCCTACAAAATGTGTATGTATACCAACCTTATGATCAAATGACTCTTAAAACATTGTTTGTACATAGGTAACTGTGGTGGACAGTAATAAAGCGTTTTAATCACACAACCATAGGATCGATGGGACTCGAAGGTTCGATTATCAGCAGCAGAATCAACCATTTTGCAATCTTTAAAAAAACCGACACTACAAGTTGACAGAATGTAAATGTCTGCTAAAGCTTCGTTCATAAAAATTGTTGTTGATTTATGAACATTTGTCGTTGATCAGATAACATCTGTGTGTTGATTCACTTTTATGAACCAATGTGGTTAATTTGTCTACACCGTGCTTAGTTTTTTCTATGGGTGTGATTCATAAGACGTCGATATTATCCACTAACTCAGATTGGTCCATAAATAAATTGAAGAATCTTTCTTTTAAATACTCTAGGTTAGTTTAAGTTTAAGTAGCAGTCTGCCATCAGACTCGCTTAGACGTTCTCGTCCATTGTGAAACCACAGGAACAGAAGAAGGAATATTCCTTCTAGTTCCTACCGTTAAACCATCTAGATCACTTTAAAAAGTCCAACAACTTGCCTATGTTCACATCCGCTAAATCCTCAAACCTTCTGACTGCCAGTGCGAGACACACACACAGAAGGTGTTCTCTAATCTCTTCTTCTTCGATGTCCTCACAGCTTCTGCGTTACTGGCAACCTTCAGTCTGTCAGCATGTTTTCCGATTAGACAGTGACCTTTGATGACGGACACAATGACTGAGACGTCTACTTTAGCCCGTGACAACAAAGCGGTAGACCTCTTCAACCCCCTCTTTGTGACCGTCTATCATTCGTTGTCCTACGGGCCTGGTCTTGAAAACTTAGCTTACATGTCGCTTGAGGCATACCCACAGATTCCAGTTTCCCTAGTCTCGTAAGCTCGTCCGCTTTACAATCCCAGGGGGACGGTAGACTTCTTCAACCCCCTCTTTGTGACCGTGTATCATTCGTTGTCCTACGGGCCTGGACCTGAAAACTTAGCTTACATGTCGCTAGAGGCATACCCACAGATTCCAGTTTCCCTAGTCTGGCAAGCTCGTCCGCTTTACAATCCCCTGGGATATCTCTGTGGCTCGGCATCCAGAAAAGGGGAATTTTGAACTGTTCAGTCATTTCGTTGAGAGATCTGGGACAGTCGAGGGCGGTTTTTGTGTTCAGAAATACGTTCTCCAAGAATTTAAGGGATGCCTGGCTGTTTGAGAAGATATTTATGCCAATCGTCGTTATGATATTATATGTAAGCCATTCTACCACTTCCTTCAGTGCAAGGATCTCCGCTTGATACACACTGCAGTGGTCGAGTAACCTTAGACATTGAAATGCTGCAAACACAACAAATGGCAGCGGCATACTCCACTCGACTGACCCAATTGCTTGCTAAAAGCACTCCTTGTTCCGATGATATAATGGCGCAGTGGCAAACTATTGCCCACTTCATGGAAAATGCCGCGAAATCCCTATTTGGGTACCGGAAGCCTCCTCCAAGAAACCCAGGATAGGACCAAGAGTGTCGAGATGCTACTGAAGCCAAGAATGCGGCATATAGAGCAACCCTGCAATCAGTAGCAACGCGCCAGATGAAGAAGAGGTATCGGGAGAAAAGGAGAGAGAAGAAACGTCTATTCCGCAGAAAGAAAAAAGAAATGGAAAGACGTGAGTGTAAGCGAATTGAGTTACTCTTTGAACTATTTACGACCGAAGGCGACACGATATTAAAGCGTATGCATCAGCTTATCTGCGCAATCTGGCTAGTAGAACGCATACCCGATGATTGGAACCTCAGCATACTATGTCCCGTACAAAAGAAAGGAGACAAGACAGAATGTGCCAACTACAGAGGAATAAGTTTCCTCCCACCGCATACAAGATACTCTCGAGCGTACTGTGTGAAAGATTAAAACCTAAAGTCAATGAGATAATTGGGCTCTATCAATGCGGCTTTAGACCAGGTAAATTCACCCTAGACCAGATATTCACACTGCGCCAAATCCTGGAAAAGACCCGAGAAGGACAAATCAACACTTACCATATATTTGTTGACTACAAAGCCGCCTTCGATACTCCTTTACGTTCAAAGGTATTTCAAGCCAAGTCTGAGTTTGGTATGCCTGCAAAATTAATAAGACTCTGCAGGATGACACTTGCTGATACGCGTTCCTCAGTAAGAATAGGAAAGAATCTCTCCGAATCTCTCCATTTAATACCAAACGAGGTTTCAGACAAGGAGACAGCCTATCGTGTGATCTTTTTAACATCCCGTTGAAGAAGATTATACGAGATGCAGATTTGACTAAATATGACACATTACTCAAAAGAGAACACATGCTACTCGCCTATGCCGACGAAATCGATATCACAGGTCGGTCACCAGAAGTAGTAACTGGTGTCTTTGAAAGAATCGAAAGAGAGTCAGTGGGAATGGGTCTGGAAGTAAATGTAGACAGGACGAAATGGATGGTTTCAACTCCCAAAAAGCCTTGCACAACCGAGCAGATAAAGAAAATGGAGAAAGTTGGGAACCACAACCTTGAGGCAGTCAATAACTTTATCTTCCTTGGTTCCGCCGCAACCGAAACGAATGACACCAGTTTTGAGATAAAGCGAAGAATAATACTGGCAAACAGTTGCTACTTTGGACTAAGTAAGCAGTTTAGAAACAAGGCCCCCCTCGACAGATGAAGATTACACTATACAAGACACTGATACTACCCGTGCTGTAAAATGGTTCTGAAGCATGGGTACTTGTGAAAGCAGATGAGGCAGTGCTTGGAGTATTTGAGAGAAAGATTCTTCGTAAAATATATGGACCAATTTGCGTTAATGGAGAATATAGACGACGTATGAACCACGAGCTGTATGAGCTATATGACGACGATAGCATAGTTACGCACATCAAAATACAACGGCTGCATTGGCTAGGTCATGTTGTTAGAATGGATGAAGAAGCTCCAGCAAAGAAGTCCTTTGAAGGCAAACACTGTGGTACACGCAAACCGGGAAGACCACGAACCCGATGAAAAGATTAAGTTGTGGGAGACACCTCGAAACTTGGTGTCAAAGATTTTAAAATAAGCCCAGAAGATTGAGGCGCTTGGAACGCTTTACTACGTTCGGCTAGTGGAACAAATATTCTGTCATAGCCAATTAAAGTAAGTATTCGTAGTCTACTCCCGAATACCTTTCATTTGATATGTAAGTCCAATAAGTCTGTTTTGTGCAGTTTTTGGGGTTGGGCGACCCCTTGGATACTTGAACCCTAGTTTTTGTATAATATTCGTATTCTACTCTCCAATATCTTTCATTTGATACCCATATTGTCTCTATCTGTCTACTTTTGATTTTGGGTGATGTTTTTGGAGTACCGGGGGAGGTACTCCAAAAACATCCTATTCTTCCTTCCTTTCTAACCATATTCTTAATCTACTCTCGAATACTATTCATTTGAGTCCCATATTGTCAGTATCGTTCAATAAACCCATTTTAGTGGCTTTTGGGTCGGCGGCCCCCAGTTACATAGTCCCAATTTTTTAATATGAAATTCATTAATCGCTCACACAGTACGCTCGAGAGTATCTTGTATGCGATGTAGAGGAGACTTATTCCTCTGTAGTTGGCACATTCTGTCTTGTCTCCTTTTTCGTGTACGGACGTAGTATGCTGAGGTTCCAATCGTCGGGTATGCGTTCTTCTAGACAGATTGCGCAGATAAGCTGATGCATGCGCCTTATCCTCGTGTCGTGCCCGTTGACTCCTGATGCCTTGTTGTTCTTTAGTCGGGTCACAGCTACTTGAACCTGACTCTGACTAGGAGGTCAACATTCTATACCATCATCAGGGATTGATTCTGCGGTATCCTCTTCGCTGTCAGCGTCGGACACTAGCAGTTGGGTAAAATGTTCTTTCCATATCCTCAGCATGTTATCTGTGTCAGTTACCAGATTTCCTTATTTGTGTCTGCAGGAGGATGTGCCTGCACCAAAGCCATCGATTTGATGTTTAATTCTTTGGTAGAATTTCCAATTCGCTCACACTCACGTCTTTCCATTTCCTTTTTCTTTCTGCGGAATAGACGTTTCTCCTCTCTCCTTTTCTCCCGATACCTCTCCTTCATCTGGCGCGTTGCTACTGATTGCAGGGTTGCTCTATATGCCGCATTCTTGGCTTCAGTAGCATCTCGACACTCTTGGTCGTACCATGGGTTTCTTGGAGAAGGCTTCCGGTACCCAAGTAGGGATTTCACGGCATTTTTTATGGAGTGGGTAATGGTTTGCCACTGCGCCATTATATCGACGGAACAAGAAGTGCTTTCATCTAGCAGTTGGGTCAGTCGAGTGGAGTATGCCGCTGCCATTTGTCCTGATAGGTCCACTTTTATTTTTGGGTCGTACGGGGTAAGGGGGAGGGTCCGCTCCATTTCCGATATAGACCACTTTCTTTCCTTCCAGACTACTTCCCACAATCTGGGAAAATTTCAAGGGTGGAAATTTATATAGTCAACTGCGAATGACTGTTTTTTACATCCTCGGTACTATTCGTTGCCATGACTAGAAGTTAAGCAATATATTAACGGAGCTTATGGTAGTTTAACTGCGAACTATGGTGTATTTCCCTGATATCGCTTAACATTCTTATAAGGGACTGCAGGCAATAAGATAGATATTTTAATCATATTTCCGACGGACCACGAACTTCAGTTAATGTTTAAAAATTAAACCCTCTGCTCTAAGGATGTCGCATATAATTTGGTTTAAGTCATAAATACTCTTTTTTAATATATATTTAAATAATTTCGTCCATTGTGGCATCGCCGGCAGACCTCTCTTTTATTAAAGAGTGCTGTTTAATTCAATTTCTCTAAAAAGACCTTATTTTTATAGCTTCCCATTATAATCGACAAAATAACAGTTATATTTTATTTGAGCAGCAGCATAATCTAATGATTGCATATACCGCCCTATGCGGATAACCTTCAACGAATTTAAAATGTCGCCAAAAACAATTTTTGCTGACAATGAAGCATAAAATGACCTTTGGTTCATTAAATTCATTTTATTTAACTTAACGCTTGTTTCTTCGAAACAATATGGTTACTGCGTCTCTAGGATGGAAGAGATTTTCTCACCAACAGGACATGATTGCAGCAAGCAAACATCATAAGCACATCATATAATTATGTTTAATCATCGTTTATCGCCTTTGTACATCACTATAATTAAGTTGAAGCGAATTGTCGTTTATCCCATTGCTCAGAATTGGATGAGAAGGAATAGAATGAGTCAATTTACGCCACTATTTCTCCATACCATTCCGCGAACGCTTGTAAAGTCAATTGAATTCAAGTGTGAAATGTTTGTGAAGTCAAAAATTTAATTAGAAATGTTATCATTTGGAAAGCACATTTAATTACAGGTCTCTTAATTGATTCACAATGGAGATAAAGGCATTTTATGTTTGCCACACCTGACAGAAGAACGAACGCAGAGACAAAGGTTCTATAATTAAGCGGACAAGGCTGGGGGGGACGTTATAGGGAGAAAGTTTTATTAAAATAAACATCTTGTCATTAACGGCAAGATATTTCGAAAGATTAAGTTAAGGTAAATAGATTTTCGACCACATTAAGTAAGTTAAAGTCTTTGCTTGATGGTATCTCACAACTTAACTCAACTATCAGTCGAGACTGGAGTTTGAAAATGCCTATAATTAACGGCATTTCACATATTAAAATACATAAGTATATGCAGAGGGGAAAATGGGATTAAAGTTTTACTTTCTATTTCATAGTCATATGATTAGTTAAAAGAAATATTGTACATACGAATAGCGAAAGTTAATGTTAATATCCATCAATATAGGATAGTATCATGTTCTCTACATTAGTTTCTTTAAAAGATTGCTTTTCTAAGCAGAAGATGTTATAATACTTATAAGGTTTGGGATCCGAAAGTGTCTAGGAGATGTCATACGACTGAATGTTAACCCAGATAAGACTGAAATCTGCTTGTTCACAAAGAAAACTTTCGTTTCGGCTAATTTAACTCGCCACATTTCCTCAACAGAACGATTTCGATATCTTACAGGATGGAGTACTTAGGGGTATTATTGGACAGGAAACTGAACTGATACTATGTACGCTCGAAATGGATGCGATACGGAAGTTAGTTCACTGGAGCGCGATTAGACTAACACTTACTTTACTTACTTTAATGGGCTATGACAGAATATTTGTTCCACTAGCCGAACGTAGAATAGCGTTCCAAGCGCCTCGATCTTCTGCGCTCATTCTAAAATCTCTAACACCAAGTTTCGAGGTGTCTCCCACCAATTCATCTATCCATCGGGTTTTTGGTCGTCCCGGTTTACGTGTACCACCGTGTTTGCCTTCAAAAAATTTGTTTGCTGGAGCTTCTTCATCCATTCTGACAACATGATTTACCCAACCCAGGTGTTGTATTTTGATAAGTGTAACTATGCCATCGTCGTCATACAGCTCGTGGTTCATACGTCGCCTATATTCTCCGTTAACGTAAATTGGTTCATATATTTAACGAAGAATCTTTCTCTCAAACACTCCAAGCACTGCCTCTTCTGCTTTCACAAGTACCCATGCTTCAGAACCATATAACAGCACGGGTAGTATCAGTGTCTTGTATAGTGTAATCTTCGTCTGTCGAAAGTTGGCCTCGTTTCTAAACTGCTTACTTAGTCCAAAGTAGCCTCTGTTTGCCAGTATTATTCTTCGCTTAATCTCGAAACTGGTGTCATTCGTTGCGGTTAAGGCGGTGCCGAGGTAGATAAAGTTACTGACTGTCTCAAAGATGTGGTTCCCAACTTTCTCCATTTTCTTTATCTGCTCGGTTGTGCAAGGCTTTTTGGAAGTTGAAATCATTTTTCCTCTTACCTCCATTAACTGACAGACCCATTCCCACTGACTCTCTTTCGATTCTTTCAAAGGCTGTAGTTACTACTTCCGGTGACCGACCTATGATATCGATGTCGTCGGCATAGATGAGTAGCATGTGTTCTCTGGTGATCAGTGTGCCATGTCTATTCACATCTGCATCTCGTTTAATCTTCTCCAACAGGATATTAATGAGATCACACGATAGGCTGTCTCCTTGTCTGAAACCTCGTTTGGAATTAAATGGTACGGAGAGCTTCTTTCCTATTCTTACTGAGGAACTCGTATCAGCAAGTGTCATCCTGCAGAGTCTTATTAATTTTGCAGGGATACCAAACTCAGACATGGCTTGAAATAACTTTAAATGTAGAGTAGTATCGAAGGCGACTTTGTAGTCAACAAGGAGATGGTAGGTGTTAATTTGTCCTTCTCGGGTCTTTTCCAAGATTTGGCGCAGTGTGAATAACTGGTCTAGGGTGGATTTATCAGGTCTAAAGCCGCATTGATAGGGCCCAATTATCTAATTGACTTTAGGTTTTAATCTTTCACACACTACACTCGAGAGTATCTTGCATGCGATGGGAAGGAGACTTATTCCTCTGTAGTTGACACATTCCGTCTTGTCTCCTTTCTTGTGTACGGGACGTAGTATCCTGAGGTTCCAATCATCGGGTGTGCGTTCTTCTAGCCAGATTGCACAGATAAGCTGATGCATACGCCTTATCAGCGTGTCGCTTCCAGTCTTAAATAATTCAGCGGGTAACCCATCGGCTACTGCTGCCTTGTTGTTCTTTAGTCGGATCACTGCTACTTGGACCTCATTCTGACTAGGAGGTAAACATTCTATACCATCATCAGGGATTGGTTCTGCGGTATCCTCTTCGACGCCAACAAACGGACACTAGCAGTTGGGTAAAATGTTCTTTCCATATCCTCAGCATGTTATCTGTGTCAGTTACCAGATTTCCACTTGTGAAGTGGGGTATAACATTGACGAGGCTTATGCGACGGAATTGTAAGACATGCTGTAGAACGACCAAAGTCAACCTACAGAAATTTGGTGGCTGCAGCAACTGTAGTCATCATCGAAATCAAATACCGATTGATTTCCACCATCTTTGGTATTAATACGTAGAATTAAATTTTGTTTTCCAAATTCTAGAAAATTCCAACCAAAAATTTATCTTTGTTAGGTTCCAAAACCTAAAAGGGGGTCAACCAAGCAAATGGGGACAGTCTGTGCGTAGCTACGAACCAGTGAACATCGGGCAGCTATAAGTACTAATATTCTGATAGTAGAGGATAGTGGAGGGCCTACCACGGTCTCTTGCCTATCCTGTAGAATCCTTTCATATCCTCAATGGAGTACTAAACACGGTCTCCAGTCTATCCTGTAGCATCCATGCGTATCCTTTCGGGATTACTTACCACGGTCTCCTGCCTATCTTGTAGAATCCTTTCATATCCTCACGGGAGTACTTACCACGGTCTCCTGCCTATCCTGTAGAATCCTTTCATATCCTCACTGGAGTGCTTACCACGGTCTCCTGTCTATTCTGTAGAGTGCTTGCGTATCCCCACGGGAGTACTTGCCACAGTCTCCTGGCTTTCATGTAGAATCATAGCATATCCTTACTGGAGTACTTACCACGGTCTCCTGCCTATCCTGTGGAGTTCCAGCATATCCTGCCTGGAGTACTTACCACGGTCTCCTAAGTATCCTGTAGATTCCTGGCATATCCTTACTGGAGTACTTACCACGGTCTCCTGTCTATCCTATAGGGTCCTTGCGTATCCTGGCTGGAGTACTTACCACGGTTTCCTGGCTATCCTGTAGAATCCTAGCATATCCTTGCTGGAGTACACTCCACGATCTCCTGGCTATCCTGTAGAATCCTTACAGTAGTTCCCCGCATTGTCCTAGCTTGAGTTCTTACTAAGGTCTCTTGCTGTAGTTTTCCTCATTGTCCTTGCTTGAGTACTTACCTTAATTACTTAATTAGTTTCCGCTCCTGGAATTGACTATAGCCGAGTCGTGGAACCCCGCTCCCTTTCCGAGTCCTACTAGAGTACTCTATGCCCGTCTCTATACCCGACATCCCCGAGAGTTCCACCGTGAACCCACCGAGAGGAGCCCTCCGAAGTAGATCAATATAAGTAGATACAAATCAAAATCACTTCCATTCTGGATAGTTTTTCATTCTGTCCCCCTGTTCCCAAGCCTAAAGAAAGATAGTGTACTCTTTCGTTAAAGTTACATTCATAACACACACATATATTTTTACATAGTTTTCATTTTCGGATTGGAACTAGGCAAGAAGGAGTGACAAACACCAAAAATATCATTGTTATGTGGTACGTGTTATTTGTTATATTTACGAGTATGTCCGAACTACTGCTTCGATCCAGTCACCTTGTATTGTTACATGCCCTGTCAATGAAAAAGGGCATTTCATGATTATGCTGTGGACATACACAACTCAGTGCAGTATGTATGTATGTAGTATATGGAAGAGTGAATGATGGAGTCTGCACGTATATTAGAGGGATCACCTTAATCTTAGTCCTTTTTTTAAATCTATGCTGTCGTTTATGAGGGTTCTGAGCATGGTGGGGGGGTGAATCAAATTCATCATATTAAGATGCCTTTGTTCCTGCTTTTACGCCATTTATTCGGATTTGGAAATGATATTGTACACTCGAAGAAATAAGTCTGCAAAGATCATACCATACGAAATATTTGAACCTCTAAACAACGACTGAAGTATTTGCTAACTAAATGTTTGTACAATTTTGGTATACATTTTTTTTAAGGCTAATATATGGCATATACGGCACGGACATTGAGTGGTCTTATAAATATAAGTCTCTGTTGAATTTTGTTTTTTAAAATTGAACAAAATCGGGTAATAAATAAAGCTTTTATGAGCTGCCGACCCTTAACCGGCATATCGGTCTATATGACAGCTATATTTAAATACAGTCCTATTTTTGTCATATTTGGGTCATCCTATCTTTATCATATTTGGGTCGGATGGCCTAAAACTACTCACTATTTTAAATTTCAGCGAAACCGGATAAAAAATGAAGCTTCTATGGGCTTCAGACCCTTTATTGGCAGATCGGTCTATATGGCTGCTATATCTAAATATACTCCAATCTGAACCATACTTAGGTCAAATGTCGGAAGGCTATAAATAACCGACTGTTTAAAATTTTACCAAAATTTGGCAATAAATAAAGCTTTTATGGGCTTCCGGCCCTTTATCGGCAGATCGGTCTATATGGCAGCTATATCTAAATATGTTCCGATCTGAACTATATTTGGGGCAGATGTAGAGAGGCCTAAAACTACTCACTGTTTAAAATTTCAGCAAAATCGGATGAAAAAATTAAGTTTTTATGGGCATTAGACCCTTTATCGGAAAATCGGTCTATATAGCAGCTATATCCAAAAACGGTCCGATTTGGCCCGTTCAAGAATTTAACCAACGTGCATCAAAAAGACGTATCTATGTCAAATTTCAGCTCAATATCTCAATTTTTTAAGCCTGTAGAATTATTACAACAGACGGACGGACAGACGGATAGACGGACATTATTAAAACGTCTTAGAATTTTACGACGATCCGAAATATATATATTTTGTAGGGTCAGAAATTGATATTTCGATGTCTTGCAAACGGAATGACTAAATTAATATACCCCCCATTCCTACGGTGGTGGGTATAAAAAGTAAAAACGTACTAAGTTCGGCCGGACCGAATCTTGGGAACCCACCACCATGCATTCTGCTAAAACTTTGCACATAGAAACTTAGCTGATGGGCTCATGTGCATTTTTGCCACCGGATTTCTATTAAATCTGTCAAAATTTAAACTTCTAACATGTAGATCGGGTAATATGGGAGCTATGTCAGATTAAAGACCGATATGGATGGTATTTGGCACGGTTGTTGGGAGTCATAATAAAACATTACGGGCCAAATTCAATTCCAATTGCGGCTTTCAGAGGCTTAAGAGTCAAATCGAGAGGACGGTTTATATGGGAGCTACATCAGGTTATGGACCGATTTGGATCGTACTTGCCATGGTTGTTGGAAGTCATTACAAAACACCAGGTGCAAAATTTCAAATCGGACCCACACTGAAGCTTCAGATTATATGGGAGCTATATCAGATTATAGACCGATTTGGACCGTTCTTGGCACAGTTGTTGAAAGTCGTAACAGAACGCTACATGAAAAATTTGAATTTGAAATTTGAAACCAGACAAAAATTTCAGCCTATAAGTGCTTAAGAAGTCAATTCCTGAGATCGGTTTATATGAGAGCTATGTCCAAATCTGAACCTATATGGTCCATTTGCAATACCCAACGACCTACATCAATACGAAGTATCAGTGCACAATTTCAAGCGGCTAGTTTTACGCTTTTGACCGCTACCGTGATTTCGACAGACGGACATGGCTAGATCGACTCAGAATGTCGAGACGATATAGAATATATATACTTTATGGTGTCTTAGACGAATATTTCGGAATAACTATATTAGTGGGTATAGTGGGTGGTGGGTATTAGTGGTATTAGTGGGTGGTGGGTATACAAATTTCATATTTTAAATGAAACCATTCAAAATTTTCAAACTCCCAGACAACACCTGAAGTATTTGCTACCCAAATTTTTGGTCTTCGTTATTTGTATAACAGCTGGTAGTTATTTTGTCTGCTATTATATAAAATCTTTGGAAAAATGGTCCAATTGTAGAAAGTTTGAAAAAAATTTTACGCTATACAAGTTTTTTTAAAATTTGGATGCTAGATTAAACTTTTTCCCATTTCAATACAGCAGAAAATGTTTGCTGTTTTGGCAAAAAACACTGGTGTCCCATTAACAGCAGAGCTTCTGTTGCTCAGCAAACATTTTTGCTGTATTTGCAAAAAACTTGCTCTGAGTGTATGAATGGACCATTCATATGTACATGTGCGCATTACTGCTGACATGGGACATGAGGACAGCGTTTGTATTGCATTTTATATTTATTAAAAATCCATGTAAGAACACTATGGCAATTTTTGGCGACAGCAATAGTATACGTGCTCAATCAACTTTATTGAACTTGTGTTGATTAAATGTGTGATTTTGCCGCTTTGCGTTTACTGAGTTTCTGTGGTTTATTTGAAAAAAAGACTTAGTATCTGTTGGTGAGGTGAATGGACGAAAAGTACATTTTGGAATTTCCAGTATAACATCAGAAGTAATTTAGTCCAGTTAATGTCGTGTTTTGACTACAACTAATATGATTTAGAGCAGAATTACCGTTATATAAACTAGTACTAGTAAGTTAAGAAACGCATGACTTACCGAATTCCCGAAAATTGCTTGCTATATGATGAAAATGCAATTTTTATACCCACCACCCTAGGATGGGGGTATACTTATCTAGCCATTTCCTTTGTAACTCCTCGAAATGTTGATTTGTGACCCCATAAAGTGTATATTTTCTGGATCGTCTCGACATTCTAACTCGATCTAGCCATGACCGTCTGCCGAAATCACGATAGCGGTCGGACGCGCAATGCTAGCCGCTGGCAAAGGCACTTAATATTGATGTAGGTCGTTGGGAATTGCAAATGGGTCATATTGGTTCAGATTTGGATATGGCCCCCATATAAACCGATCCGCCGATTTGTCTTCTTGCGCTCCTAGAAGCCTGAATTTTCATCCGATTTGGCTTTGGAACAAAGACTTGCATTATGACTACCAGCATCCGTGCCAAGTATGATCCGCATCGGATCACCGTAGCGCAGAGGTTTCAATTTTCAGCGGTGGTTTTCCCCTCCTAATGCTGGCAACATTTGTGAGGTACTATGCCTTGTAAAACTTCTCTCCAAAGAGGTGTCGCACTGTGGCACGCCGTTTGGACTCGGCTATAAAAAGGAGGTTCCTTATCATTGAGCTTAAACTTGAATCGGACTGCACTCACTGATTTATGAAAAATATATGTTCCTTAGTGGAATGTTCATGGGCAAAATTTACAATTTGCGTGGTTTCAACAGACAGACGGGCTTCTATACGCTGGTTAACTTCTTGAATGGGCCACATCAGATTTTGGGTATAGCTGCCATATAGACCCAACAGGCGATTTAGGGTCTTAAGCCTATAACAAAAGCGTTTATTACCCCATTTCGCTGAAATTTGGCATAGTGTTATTAGGCCAGTCGATATCCGAGCTAAAAATGGTCCAGATCGGAACATATAGGGTCTTAACCCTATTATAGGTGCATTTATTGCCCGATTTCGCTGAAAGTTGCCTTAGTGAGTTTTATTAGGCCCGTCGATATCCGAACGAAAAATTGACCAATTCGGAACATATTTGGATATAGCTGTCATCTAGACCAATCTGCCGATTTAGGCTCATAACAGGCGCATTTATTACCTGACTTCGCTGAAATTTGGAACAGTGAGTTGTGTTAAGACTCCTAACAGCAAAACCGGAGAATAAATGCGAATTTTATGGCCTTAAGGCCCTAAAGCTGAAGATTGGTCTTTACATTTAAATATAGTCCGGTCCGAACCATTTTCGGGACAGAGAAAATGGTTCAGACCGGACTTTATTTAAATATAGAGACCAATTTTCAGCTTTAGGGCCTTAAGGCCATAAAATTCGCATTTATTCTCTAGTTTTGCTGAAATTTGAAACAGTGAGCTGCTTTTAAACTCCCGACATCTAACCTAAATATGGTTCAGATGGGATCATATTTTGATATAGCTGTCATATAGATCGATCATCCGAATTAGGGCTTTATCATTCGAAATCGAACTGTTACTTGTATGGAGATTCTTAGCACCTGAACCAAATGTGATTAAGATCGGACTATATTTGGATATAAATATGGGTATAGTAGTGTTATAGTTAATATATCTATGGTGGTGGGTCTCAAAATTTGGCACGGACGAACTTAATGCGTATTTTACTTGTTTTATTTAAATTATTCCTGATTGGATTTAAATACAGGTGCTCAGCATCATAGGAAAATATTCCATCTTTTTTCTTTTTACTGATATATGTTACTTCACTATGTACAAACTTTTTTCACCATACAAACTTAAATTCAACTTTTGAAACCCATTCAATACGTGTCCATTTAGGTATGTTATCTCTGTTAAAAGTCAAAATCAATTGAATGTGGCTTGATTTTTGTTCTCTTTTGTGTTGCTAGCATTAACCAGGTTCATTGAAATTCTCATAGACCACTTGAATGAAGATATTGTTGGCTGGTAGAGTAAAGGCAAGAACCTATTTATATATATACAGTGGCACAGAAAAGTCTGCATACGTGTTTACCAAACCAATTTTTTTGAACGAAAAAGTTTTTCACCCAAGTAAAAAATTGTTTACCAAGGTTACCAGTATTAGGTTAGGTTGAAAAGAGGGTGCCTATATTAATCCGCCCCATGGCACTATGGACATACACCGACGCCAGTAATCGGCTTGTTGTGCGCTCTAAAACCTATAAACCTCTTCAAAGAAAATTTTAAGTTAGGAATTCCGTGCTACTTAAAAAATCCTTAATTGTTTTCAATACCACTCCCCTAAGTTGGTTCATGTCTGGTATTGTGTCTCCACCTAAGTGCCGGTATCTGTTAGACGCGAAAGCCGGGCAATGACAAATGAAATGCTCCAACGTCTCATCATCTTCCCCGCATGCCCTACACATGCTATCACTTGTCGCACCGATTTTACGTAAGCGAGCTCGTAGTCCCATTTGTCCCGTTATGATACCAATAGCTATACTGACCTCCTTCTTGCTTCCTTTCAGTAATAGCCTCGTCTTCTCACGATCTGAATCGCCCCATAGGATTTTCGCCGTCCTACCGACCGTTTCGCTGTTCCACAATGTTGCATGCGCATTCATCGCCCACTCCCTTAACTCGGACTGCGTCGTGCCGAAAGGCTTCGGGTTAACCAAGTTTATTGACGGCAGTCCTCTGGCCTTCACCGCCAAATCGTCTGCCCTTTTATTTCCCCTTACTCCGTTATGACCCGGCACACAAACAATGCGGATTTTCCCATTCTCAGAGAAGGCGTTAATCTCCTTCTTACACTGCAAGACTGTTCGTGACTTTACGTTCTGGTTGTTATTGCCCTTATGGCAATTTTATTGTCGGCAAAGATGTTCACAATCGACGTCCTCGCGTTAGCTCCACACCACTTCATGCATTCCGTGATGGCCCGGATCTCCGCCTGCAGGACCGTATTATGGTCTGGCAGTCTAAAACAGATCTCAGTCCCTGGGTTCTCAATGTAAACCCCTAGGCCCACTCTGTCCTCTAGCTTTGATCCATCCGTGTGACATGATCTTCCAGATGGCTATACTAGGGTTCCTTCAATCCAAGACTGTGCCAATGGTAGCAGTGCCTCGCTCTCTACTTCAAGGTTCATCTCAGGTATCCGATTGGAAACCTCTTCCCTTTCTTCCAGGTTTCCTATCGTCGCCTCGATTATACCAGGATGGTATGAGCAGCTCCCATCCTCAATCCATTCTCCCATCGCTTTAAGTCTCATAGCAGCACTGGCTACCTCACACTTAATCTATATGTCAATGGGTCGGATATCTAGAATAGTCTCCAGTGGCCTAGTGGGCGTAGTCCTCATCGCTCCTCCTATGCCAAGACAACATGTTCTCTGAACCTGTTGTATGGTCCTTATGTTGCACTTTTGCTCCATAGCAGTCCACCAAACTACTGAGGCGTTAATCACGCTCCTTTAGAGCTAGTGGACTATCCTTGAATTCAGGCCCCATTTAGAGCCTGCGGCCCGTCTACATAGTGTCCAACATCTATCAGCCTTCTCAGTACGCTCCTGAATGTGGCACTTTTAATTCAGTTTCCTGTCCAAGATCACACCTAAGTATTTGACCTTGCCAGATATCGAAATCGTCTTATTGAGGAAAGGTGGCGCGTTAAATTTGCCCACCTTCGTCTTCCTCGTGTACAGGCATACTTCAGTCTTCTCTGGGTTAACATTGAGACCTCTGGGTCTAGCCCTGTCATATAACATATGCGAGACCCTTTCGGCCCTTCTGCATAGCTCGTTCCGATCCTTACCCCTTGGAAGTATTGTAACATCGTCTGCGTAGCAGATGGGTTTAAATATACCCATGTAGACATATCTGTGCCACTGTATATTGATTGAGCATAAAAGAGCACAATATCCGCCAGCAAAAAAGGTATTGATACTATAAAAAATAAAACTCATAACTTAACTACAGGAATCATATCTGCATTTATGCTTGCAGTACTTTTTTATTCAATTTTTTTTTTTTTTTGTAGTAAAGGGTGATTTTTTTGAGGTTAGGATTTTCATGCATTAGTATTTGACAGATCACGTGGGATTTCAGACATGGTGTCAAAGAGAAAGATGCTCAGTATGCTTTGACATTTCATCATGAATAGACTTACTAACCAGCAACGCTTGCAAATCATTGAATTTTATTACCAAAACAAGTGTTCGGTTCGAAATGTGTTCAAATTTTGACAAATTTTGTTCAGCGATGAGGCTCATTTCTGGTTGAATGGCTACGTAAATAAGCAAAATTGCCGCATTTGGAGTGAAGAGCAACCAGAAGCCGTTCAAGAACTGCCCATGCATCCCGAAAAATGCACTGTTTTGTGTGGTTTGTACGCTGGTGGAATCATTGGACCGTATTTTTTCAAAGATGCTGTTGGACGCAACGTTACGGTGAATGAACACATTTCGAACCGAACACTGATTTTGGTAATAAAATTCAATGATTTGCAAGCGTTGCTCGTTAGTAAGTCTATTCATGATGAAATGTCAAAGCATACTGAGCATCTTTCTCTTTGACACCATGTCTGAAATCCCACGTGATCTGTCAAATACTAATGCATGAAAATCCTAACCTCAAAAAAATCACCCTTTAGAAAAATCTATGATTACAAACAAAAATATTTACATTTATTTCGAACCATGATGCAACAAATGAATTGATTCAATCATTTTAATACTACCATATTTAATACCCTACCATGTCCGTCCGTCTGTCTATCGAAAACACGCGAAACTTTCAAAGAAGTTAAGCTAGGCACTTGAAATTTTGCACAAATACCACCTATTAGTGAAGGTTAGTTAGGATTGAAAATGGGCCATAATAATCGATCGCGGAACTTGCCTTCTTGAGGCCCTAAAGGGCTCAATTCTTATCCGACGTGGTGATGATTTTCAACAAATGTGTTAGGTTAGGTTAGGTTGAAAATACGGTGCAAATAGTAATGGATATCAGATTCGTATTCCACATTCAAATACCTTTTATTTAAGCCCCATATTTCCATGGTCAGTAAATAAGTCCAGTTTGGGGGGTGTTTCGGGGAAGGGGAGGACCTACAGAAACGTGGTCCCACATTTGGATATCAGATTCGTATTCTACTCGCAAATACCTTTCATTTGAGTCCCATATTGCCATGGTCGGTAAACATGTCCGATTAAGGGGTGTTTTGGGGCTTGGGGTGGTACCCCTAGCACTTGGTCCGACACTTGAATATCAGATACGTTTTCTTATCCTAAATACCTTTCATTTGAGTCATATATTGTCGTGATTGGCCTAAATATATGTTTGGTGGTTTTACGGTGGGGCACCCCCCCCCCTAGGTACCCTATCCGAAATTTGGATACCAAATTTTTAATTTTAGGGTACTACATCAGAGCACACAAAATTTCTCTTAAATCGCACCACCCATCTCCAAGATCTGGCGTTTCTGAAAATTAGGGTAAGGGGGAGAGTCCGCCCCCCTTTAGATATCGAAAAATTTAGTACCCTATTTTCACCACGGGGTCATTATGCACCATCTGTGAAAATTTCAAGAAAATCGGTTCAGCCGTTTTTGAGTCTATAAGGAACACACAAACATACAAACAAACAAACAAAAATTGATTTTTATATATAAAAAGAAGAAGGGGTGCATTTTTATTGGAACCATTTTCCATATTGCAAAAATTATTTTTTGTCTTTTTTAGATTGCACCGTCAACAAATCAGCGGTTAATACAATGAACTACGCCAAGAAAAACAAGTTTTACACCAAAGTATAGTTCATTGACACTACCAATCTAAGAGTAAAGAGCAGCGCAACACCTCTTTTTCTAAGCGACGGAGTTCAAAGCAGTGATTTCAAGGTAAGAAAAAACATTTCTTAAGACTTTTAACCTTCACCATAATGTAAAAGAAAATTCCCGGAATAATACAAAATTTTATGGTTGACGTTGTTGGCCTTTCATTATCTCATTTCTGGACACTATTTATACACTCCACTACCACTGTGATACAGGGTATTACAACTTAGTGCGTTTGCTTGTGATGGCGATAGCGATAGAGCCATTGATGAGTATACGGATCGACTCAGAATCTTTTTCTGATTCGTTTAACAATTTCCGTTCCGTTTGTCTCTCTTTCTGCCAGCCCTTGTTAATTTGTGTACAAGGTTAGGTTATATTGGATGAGGATGATACCAGATATTAGATGTCTAAGCATCCGCAGAGCACATATATAGCCCATTGTGATTCCTCAATAGCCTTTATCTTTAGGAAGATTAACTGCAGACGCCACTAATTACTGCACAATTCATCATTATGCCCTTTCGTACCACTGTGATGATAGAACAAAAGATTACAAATTGCCTGGATACAGTCTTCAGAGTGATTCCGCAATAGCCTTTCCCTTTCGATCTGGGTTGATCAGCTGACGCCGTCACTGATTACTCCACAATTGATCATTATAACCTCTCATACCACTTTGATGATAGGACAAAAACTTGAATCTCTGGATTCAGTCCTTTTACCTCCTCCAACGCCTGATAGAAAAAAGAACCAAGATTATTATTCCTATTATGACTTAAAGCCGGACATTGGCAGAGAACATGATAACTATCTTTCACGACGCCAACGTAGTGCAGAAGATAGAATGTCCGCTTATGACGCTGAACGCCTGGGTTCGAATCCTGGCAACAACATTATAAAAAATGTTCAGCAGTGGTTTTCCCCTCCTAAATGCCGAAAATGAAATTTTGCACGACGTGTTTTGTTATTATATCCAACAACTGTGCCAAGTATGGTTCAAATCGGTCCATAACCTGATATAGCTGCCATATAAACCGATCTTGGGTCTTGACTTCTTGAGCCTCTAAAGTGCGCAATTCTTATCCGATTAAAATGAAATTTTGCACGACGTGTTTTGTTATTATATCCAACAACTGTGCCAAGTATGGTTCAAATCGGTCCATAACCTTCTATAGCTGTCATATAAACCAATCTTGGGTCTTGACTTCTTGAGCCTCTAGAGGGCGCAATTCTTATCCAATGAATGAATTTTGGCACATAGTATTTAGTTATGATATCCAACAACTGTGCCAAATATGGTTCAAATCGGTTCATAACCTGATATAGCTGTCATATAAACAGATCTGGGGACTTGACTTCTTGAGCTTCTAGAGGGCGCAATTTCTATCCGATTTGGCTGAAATTTCGCAAGACGTTTTTTATTGTTACTTTCAACAACTATGTCCAAAAAAGTACAAGTCGGTTCATAACCTGATATAGCTGCGATATAAACCGATCTGGTATCTTGACTTCTTGAGCCTCTAGAGGTCGCAATTATTATCCGATTTGCCTGAAATACGACGGATTCTCTCATGACCATTAACATACCTGTTTATTATGGTCTGAATCGGTCTATAGCCCGATACAGCTCCCATATAAATCGATCTCTCTATTTTACTTCTTGAGCCCACAAAGGGCGCAATTCTTATTCGAATTGGCTGACATTTTACACAGGTCTCCAACATATAATTTAATTGTGGTCCAAACCGGACCATATCTTGATGTCGCTCTAATAGCAGAGCAAATCTTTTCTTATATCCTTTTCCCTTTTGTACATAGTAAGCAAAAGCATTGTGGCAAATAAGTTTTCCGAAAGCCAACAGCGCATTGCAGTAGCACTCTTAGCAAAACGCCTTTGAATATTTACTAAAGAATTACTTTGGTAGCTGTATTTTCTGACATTTAATTAAGTAATGTTCCCCTCTGCAATACAAGTTAAGCTGTGGCTTAGTATTCGAATATTTTATGCACTGTAAAAAAAAGAGAAAACTAAGTCGAAAATCCAATTACTATTTGCATTCTCGCATATTTGTCACTTCAATTTAACCTAAATTTGAATCAATTTTCTTGATTTATTGCTACCAAAACGGAACATTCAATTTAAAAACTACTGGCGTTGGTTGCAGGCGAAGTAATGGAAATGGCCCAAAAGTACACAGCGACGCGAGCAAAACTTGCACAAACTCAAAGCCACAAGAAGTATTTCGTAAATGCGAATTTACTTACTTTTAAAGGACGATGGTGTTGCTCTTCTTGGCTGCACGGTGCACAGAAATAGGAGATATCGAATCAAGTTTTGTGAATGGTTACAGGGTGTAATCCATAACCAAATTTATCTTCTTACCAACTGTATCTCTTACTGAAAACAAAAATTTGTTGAAAATATTTCAATTTTGGAAAATTCGTTCCAAAAATGTTGGACCATTTCGACTTTAAAGTGTGGAAAATTAATGCGTGGGCGCACCAACATGTTCGAAACTGGATTTACCTGTACCATTTTGGAAAATTCTTGTTTTCATATCCACCACCATAGGATGGTGAGTTTCATTCCGTTTGTAAAACATTTAAATATCGATTTTCCCACCAACATACATCCCCTGGCCATCCCCAGGCCCGGATGGCATATCAACACTTGTCTGACGCAGGTGTTCTTCGACGCTCGCTCGCCCATTACGCAACCTTTTCAACCTTGCCCACGCACGTGCTGGAGTCTTCCCGGCGCGTTGGAAGGTTGTGAACGTTTACCCAATACCCAAGGCAAGGTGAGGCAAACAACCCTGCGAATTATTGGCCAATTGGGATATGCTCCACTTTTTACAAGGTCATGGAGAGCATGGTTATTCACCAATTCAATATTGGATAACTTATGCACCCAAATGCGAAAATCTAGACGTAAATAAATCCCCGGGCCCTAGAGGCATATCAACACTTGTCTTACGCAAGTGTTCTTCGACGCTTGCTCGTCCATTACGCAACCTTTTCAATCTTGCCTATCCGTGCGGGAGTCCTCCCGGCGCATTGGAAGGTTGCGAACGTTCAGCCAATACCCGAAAAGGGTGAGGCAAGCAACCCTGCGAATTATCGGCCAATTGCGTTGTGCTTCGCTCTCTCCAAGGTCATGGAGGGCACGGTCAATCACCATCTTGTGAGGTATTTAGAGTCGAATGGCCTTCTTAGCGTCCAACAGTATGGGTTCCGCAGAAATCGCTCTACAGGCGACCTCATGGCTCTACTGTCGGAACGTTGGAGTCACTCAATCCACCAGTTTGGTGAGAGTAAGGTTGTGGTTCTGGATATCTCCAAGGCATTGGATAGGGTCTGGCACGGTGCACTACTATCAAAGCTTGTCGCATTTGGTGTCGGTAATGGCTTCGTTCGATTTATTTCAAGCTTTCTCAGAGATCGCACTATTCGAGTCGTTTCAGATGGGTTCTCATCCAATGAGCGAAAATTGACCGCAGGTGTACCCCAGGGCTCTATTCTTTCTCCTTCTCTTTTTCTTATCTTCATCATCTGTTGGATCAGACATCGATTCCGATCTACTCATTTGCGGATGACAGTAATCTCTGTCATTCGTACTCATTCGACCATAGGCCGAGTCTTCGAGAGATTGAGGACAAGAGGCGGGTTATGGATGATACACTCTGCCAGGATTTGCTGGCCATTTCTGAGTGGGGTCGAATGAACCGAGTAGATTTTAATGCACAGAAGACTCAGTGCTGCTTGTTGTCACACAAACGATTCGTTGACCCATAACGATCATCTTTGTCTATCAACGGGGTATAAATGTTGAGCAATCAGAAGCTCTTGATGTTCGGGGCATGCAAAATACAAAGTGATGTCCCTTGGGCTAGACATGTATTTGAAGTGTCGAAAGAAGCATTCAAGTGTTTAGGTTCCTTAAACAGTGTAAGAATAACTTCACTCCCTCTGATCTTTCTAACATATACACCATTTTCATAAGACCGAAAATAGAGTACAACTCACATGTATGGAGCTCTACTGGGCCGTGTACAGAGGAGAGCGATGGCGTTGATTGGGGACAGTGCGGTATCCAACTCTATTGCCTTCCTTGATCATTGTCGCAATGTGGGTTGTTTGGCGCCGTTCTATCGGTACTTTCATGGTGTGTGTTCATCTGATATTCGTTTTCTTATTCCTGATGTAGGGATGTATGTCAGGGATACTAGATATTCCAGGAACTCACACCCGTTTGTAATTGATTGGCCAGCGAATTCGCACAATGCATTATAAAGGGAATTCTTATTTCGCATGAACCGTTCGTATGTAGAATCGATTTCCGGCTAATGTTTTTCCCACCCATTTTGACATCCAAAGATTTAGGACAAATGTCAATAAGCTTTACATCCTTTCCCCCCCTCCAATTCCTAATTTCCTCTCGCCAACGCAATGCCCTGCATTCATAGGGGACATCCCCTGCGTGTTAGCTGTTAGAAGGAGAAAAAATTTTCTTGATCGTCGTCAAGTTATAAATAGAGAAATGAATGATTTACGGTATTTCTCCTAAAGGGGCTCTCCCCTTTGGAAAAAATTCCGTAAATCATTCGCTGATGATCATGAGAATGAATATCACCAGAAATTGAAGGATTTAATTGATGACTGAAAAGAAATTGCCAGACAACAGATAGGATTCGATCACAGAAAAAACGCCATCGGCATATGTTTCAAACGTGGCTGATGCTCATGCTTCAGTACCGTAGTGTTGCTCTCTAACCTTCCATATGTCGAGCCTACAGTTCATTAGAGTCGAATGGCTAATGTTGTTCCCTTTCGGAACAAATTAGATGGAAACTAACTTCTCACAATATCAATTGAGTGCTGTCCGTTTCAAATTTAAGCTCAATGATAAGGGGACCTTTTGTTTTCTCAACCTCTTGGTTGAGAAGTTGTACATGACTGAAATACTCACAAATGTTGCCAGCATTTGAGGAGGGGATAACTACCGCTGAAAAATTTTTTAATGTGTTCTCGCCGACAGCCTGGCGTTTGGGCACGATAGGCGGGCATGCTAACCTATGCACCACGGCGGCGCAAATGGCAACGATAAAAATTTATGATGTTCAAGTGTCTGTCTGTCCCTCCCCCGTCTATCCATCTGTCAGCTGTCTATATGTCTGTTTGTCTGTCTCTCCATCCGCCTGTGTATTTATCTGGCTGTCAGTTCATCCATCTGTCTGTCTGTTATTCTGTTGTAAACACGCTACCGCCTTCAAAATTCTTTCTTCTTCATACGCTGTCTAAGTTTTTGAACGGACCGCATAAGACAATATTGAAAATAACTGACATAAAGATCGATCGACTTTATAATAGCCCTGAGTTCTCTCACTTCTCATACCTCAGCACACTGTGCGTCGTCGATTAATTGAACTATAAATAAACTGTGCCAACTTCAATAAAATTATTCCACCAAATGCCTTAAAATATTACCGCACACACTTTCAACCATTCTCTTCACTTTAAGAAGACTCAACAGCCACAAGAAGCCGCAACCGTAATTCATGCCATAGTAAGCACATTTATTTGTGTGTCGAACTTTATTCTTCTCAGAAAAATGCAAGGAAATTGGAGGGAACCTTCAAAGCAAACAATGCGAGAGGTCTGAAGCTTAGTATGGCATGTATATAAGGTTGATTTATTTTAAGAGCCATAGAAAAGTTAAAAAAAAATCATAAAATTCAGAAAAATTCATGCAATTTTATCTCAATCGATAGTACGGTCCATACTATTGGGTTGCCCAAAAAGTAATTGCGGATTTTCCATATTGTCGGCGTTGACAATTTTTGACTCTGTAATTGCATTCTTTCTACTGTCAGTTATCAGCTGTTACTTTTAGCTTGCTTTAGAAAAAAAGTGTAGAAAAGATATATTTGATTAAAGTTCATTTTAAGTTTTATTAAAAATGCATTTACTTTCTTTTTAAAAAAATCCGCAATTACTTTTTGGGCAACCCAATATTTAATGTTTGAAGATTTTGTTGACCGTGACTGCGCCTCAAATGGTCCATCCGCTTAGTCCAATGTTGGCATACTCTTTCCAACATTTCGGCGGGTATCTCACGAATAAATGCTTGAATGTTGTCTTCCAATGCACCAATTGAAGCGGGCTTGTCTGTATAGACATGAGTTTTAACATAGCCCCACAAAATATAGTCAAAAGGCGTTCAATCGCACGATCTAGGCGGACAATTCACCGTTACCGAACGTTCCGCGTGCTGTGTGGCATGTGGCACCGTCCTGTTGAAACCATATTTCACTCAAGTCAAGCTCTTACATTTTGGGCAGCAGCGCTCACCATTCACATTGACGTTACGATTGGCATTATCTTTGCAGAAGTACGGTCCAATGATGCCGCCAGCCCATAAACCGCACCAAAGTGTGACTTTTTCTGGATGCATTGTTAGCTCTTGAAATGCTTCAGGCTGATCTTCACTTCAAAATCGACAATTCTGCTTTTTTGCGTACTCATTGAGCCAAAAATTAGCTTCGTCGCTCAATGGAGAAGTGCGTGCACGCATTTTGATAATAAATTTTTTTAATTTGCAAGCGTTGTATTATGTAATGGATCGATTCGGATCATACTTCTTTTCTTTGTCATTGTGCAAAATGTCAGCTAAATCGGGTAAGAGTTGCGCCCTCTGCAGGCTTAAGAAGTAAAATTGGGAGATGGGTTTACGTTGGAGCTATATCAGGTTATAAAACGATTCAGATCATATAAGGCAAGTAGGTTGAAGGCCATTGTTTGAGTCGTTGTGCAAAATTTTAGCCAAGATAAGACAATCAGACAAAAAACTCGCCTTCTAAGAGCTCAAGGAGTGCTATCGGGAGATTGCCTTGTATTGGGGCTATATCGGGTTTTAGACCGACTCAATGTCATAAAAAACTTCCTAGCACAAAATTTCAGCCACATCGAATAAGAATTGTGCTCTATAGAAGCTCGAGAAATATAATCGAGAGATAGGTTTATACGTATGGGAGCTTTATCAAAACATGGATCGGTATGGCTCATTTGCATTATCAACCGACCTACACTATTAGGAAGAATTTGTGCGAAATTTCAAACGGCTAGCTTTGGTATTTTGAAAGTTAGCGGGCTTTCCACAGACAGATAAGTAGACATACGGACAGTGTGCCCCCCAGGAGTTCAAGAAGTGTAATCGGGAAATCGGTTTATATGGAAGCTATATCCGATCTAAGACCGATTCAGGCCATACTTTGCGCATATTTCTTAGCAGAAGTTATTGTGCAAAATTTTAAGCGACTAGCTAGCGAAACCTTTCGGTTCGACACAGTCCGAGTTAAGAGCATGGGCTATGAACTAGAGCTGGCAAAATATCGATAATTCTGTCGATATTTAATTTTTGGCTGAATATCGATTGATATATTTCCGATGGATACTATCGCAAAAGTTTAGTTTTTTGCTAAACTTAACAAAAACAAGGAATAAGGCGTTAAGTTCAGCCGGGCCGAACTTTGGATACCCACCACCTCGGGTATATATGTAAACTACCTTTCGTCCAAATCCGGTAAAAATGCATACCTTATGCTCAATAGCAGCTAAATCGAAATATTTTCCGATTTGAACCAAATACTTATAAGTACAAGTCATTGTTCAATTGTGTATGACAAAATATTGGTCTTTTTAGTAGCTATATCTAAAAATAAACCGACAAGGATGTCGAAAAGCCTAACATAAGTCATTGTGTCAAATTTCAGGGAAATCGGATTATAAATGCGCCTTTTATGGGGCCAAGACTTTAAATCGTGATATCGTTCTATATGGTAGCTATATCCAAATCTGTACCGATTTGGACCACGTTTCAGAAAATTTTCGAAGAGCCTAACAGAATTCACTGTCCCAAATTTCAACGAAATTGGACAATAAATGCGCCTTTTATGGACCCAAGACCTTAAATCGAAATCGGACAATGTTTAATGTTTTAGTGCCATATAAGGCGCATTAACCTTATATGGCCCCATTACATTAAATTGAGAGATCGTTCTATATGGCAGCTATATCAAAATCTGGACCGATCTGGGCCAAATTGAAGAGGACTGGCAAAGGGCCTAACAAAACGCACTGTCCCAAATTTCGGCGACATCGGACAATAAATGCGCTTTTAATGGGCCCATAACCTTGATCGAGAGGTCGGTCTGTATGGCAGCTATATTCAAATCTGGACCGACCTATGCCAAATTGAAGAAGGATGTCAAAAGGCCTAACACAACTCACTGTCCCAAATTTCAGCAAAATCGGATAATAAATGTGGCTTTTATGGGCCTAAGACCCTAAATCGGCGGATCGGTCTATATTGGGGCTATATCAAAATATAGTCCGATATAGCCCATCTTCAAACTTTATCTGCTTATAGAAAAAAAAAAAAAGAATCTGTGCAAAATTTCAGCTTAATATCTCTATTTTTAAAGACTGTAGCGTGATTTCAACAGACAGACGGACGGACATGGCTAGATCGTCTTAGATTTTTACGCTGATCAAGAATATATATGCTTTATAGGGTCGGAAATGGATATTTCGATGTGTTGCAAACGGAATGACAAAATGAATATACCCCCATCCTTCGGTGGTGGGTATAATAAGCAATCCTACACCGAATGTATCCTTTAAGATGTATTACGCCTATAGAGGGCGCAATTTTCATCTGATAAGACTAACATTTTGTACAATGATATCTCTCACAACTTGCAACTGACTTTACTAACCTTGGTTTTATTTGGTCTGTGCATTGATATTGCTTCTCTATAAATCGATTCCCTGATTTTAACATCTTATTTTCCTTTGAAATATGGTTAGGTTAGGTTGAAAAGAGGGTGCAGATATTAATCCGCCCCATACCACTATGGACATACACTTAAGCCAGTAATCGGCTTGTGGTGCGCTCTAAAAACTATAAAGTAAAAGTAAAGTAAGTTAGGAATTCCGCTCTACTTACAAAATCCTTAACTATTTTCAATGCCACTCCCCTAAGTTGGTTCATGTCTGGTATAGTGTCCCCACCTATGTGCCGGCAATGACAATGGAAATGCTCTAACGTCTCATCAACTTTTCCGCATGCTTGCCGCACCGATTTTACATAAGGGAGTTCGTAGCTCTACGTGTCCCGTTATGATACCGAGAGCCATACTGACCTCCTTTTTGCTTCCTTTCAGTAAAAGCCTTGTCTTCTCACAATCTGGATCCGCCCATAGGATTTTCGCCGTCCTACCGAACGTTTCGCTTTTCCACAATGTTGCATGCGCATTCGTCGCCCACGCCCTTAACTCGGACTGCATCGACCCGAAAGTCTTCGGGTTAACCAAGTTTATTGACGGCAGTCCTCTGGCCTTTCACCGTCAAATCATCTGCCCTTTCATACCTCATTATTCCGGTATGAGCGGATTTTGCCATCCTCAGAGAAGGCGGTAATCTCCTTCTTACACTGAAAGACTGGTTGTTATTGACCTTATGGCAATTTTACTGTCAGTAAATATGTTCACAATCGACGTCCTCGCGTTAGCACCACACCACTTCACGCATTCCGTGATCGCCCGGATCTGCGTGACCATATTATATTCAGGCAGTCTAAAACAGATCTCAGTCTCTGGGTTCTCAATGTAAACCCCCTGGCCCACTCTGTCCTCTAGCTTTGATCCATCCGTGTAACATGATCTTCCAGATGACAATACTAGGGTTGCGTCAATCCAAGACTGTGCCGCTCACAGAAATGTCTCGCACTCGACTTCAGGTTTCATCTCAGGTATCCGATCGGAAACCTCTTCCCTTCCTTTCGGGTTTCCCATCGTCGCCTCGATTATACCGCGATGGTATGAGCTGCTTTCATTCTCAGTCGCCTTAAGTCTCTTAGCCGCAGTGGCTGTCACACACTTAATCTGTATGTCAATGGGTCGAAGTTATAAAAAAAAACACTGAAAAACCAAGTCAGAATTTTGATATTTTAAAACTAAACCTCATACCTCAATAACACGATGGCATGTTTTTATACCCTCCACCATAGGATGGGGGGTATACTAATTTTGTCTTTCTGTTTGTAACTACTCGAAATATTCGTCTGAGACCCCATTAAGTATACATATTCTTCATTGTCTTGACATTTTATGTCGATCTAGCCATGTCCGCCCGTCCGTCCGTCCGTCTGTCTGTCGAAAGCACGCTCACTTCCGAAGGAGTAAAGCTAGCCGCTTGAAATTTTGCACAAATACTTCTTATTAGTGTAGGTCGGTTGGTATTGTAAATGGGCCATATCGGTCCATGTGTTGATATAGCTGCCATATAAACCGATCTTGGGTCTTGACTTGACTTGAGCCTCTAGGGTGCGCAATTCTTATCCGATTGGAATGAAATTTTGCACGACGTGTTTTGTGATTATATCCAACAACTGTGCCGAGTATGGTTCAAATCGGTCCGTAACCTTATATAGCTGTCATATATACCGATCTTGGGTCTTGACTTCTTGAGCCTCTAGGGTGCGCAATTCTTATCCGATTGGAATGAAATTTCGCACGACGTGTTTTGTTATGATATCCAACAACTGTGCCAAGTATGGTTCGAATCGGTCCATAACCTGATTTAGCTGTCATATAAACCGATCTTGGGTCTTGACTTCTTGAGCCTCTAGAGTGCGCAATTCTTATCCGATTGGAATGAAATTTCGCACGGCGTGTTTTGTCATGATATCCAACAACTGTGCCAAGTATGGTTCAAATCGGGCCATAACCTGATTTAGCTGCCATATAAACCGATCTTGGGCCTTGACTTCTTGAGCCTCTAGAGTGCGCAATTCTTATCCGATTGGAATGAAAGTATGGTTCAAGTCGGCCCATAACCTGATATAGCTGTCATATAAACCGATCTTGGGTCTTGAGCCTCTAGAGGGCGCAATTCTTATCCGATTTGAATGAATTTTGGCACGACGTGTTTTGTTATGATATCCAACAACTGTGCCGAGTATGGTTCAAATCGGTTCATAGCCTTATATAGCTGTCATATATACCGATCTTGGGTCTTGACTTCTTGAGCCTCTAGAGGTCGCAATGCTTATCCGATTTGACTGAAATTTTGCACGATGTATTCTCTCATGACCATCAACATACGTGTTTATTATGGTCTGAATCGGTCTATAGCCCGATACAGTTCCCATATATTGGGTTGCCCAAAAAGTAATTGCGGATTTTTCATATAGTCGGCGTTGACAAATTTTTTCACAGCTTGTGACTCTGTAAATGCATTCTGTCTTCTGTCAGTTATCAGCCGTTACTTTCAGCTAGCTTTAGAAAAAAAGTGTAAAAAGGTATATTTGATTAAAGTTCATTCTAAGTTTTAACAAAAATGCATTTACTTTCTTTTAAAAAATCCGCAATTACTTTTTGGGCAACCCAATAAATCGATCTCTTTTTGCCTAAGAAGAGATGCCGGGAAAAGAACTCGACAAATGCGATCCATGGTGGAGGGTATATAAGATTCGGACCGGCCAACATAGCACGCTTTTACTTGTTACATCTCGTCAAGCTCTTTATCTAGAGTTCTAAATCATGCAAATCGTTTCACCAGATCAAAAGTTATGACCCTCATAGCCGCAGTGGCTCTCTCACACATGATCTGTATGTCAATCTGATATCGGATATCAATTGGATATCTAGAATATTCTCTAGTGCCCTAGTGGGTGTGGTCCTATACCAAGGCAACATGTTTTCTGAATCTGTTGTATGGTCCTTATGTTGCACTTTCTCTCAGTAGCAGTCCACCAAACTATTGACGGGTATGTATGTACTGGTCTTATAACGCTCCTATAGAGCCAGTGGACTATCCTCGGATTCAGGCCCCCTTTTCGAGCCTACGGCCCGTCTACATAGTGTACAACGTCTGTGAGCCTTCTCAGTACGCTTCTGAATGTGACACTTCCAATTCAGTTTCCTGTCCAAGATCACTCTTAAGTATTTGACCCTGTCAGATATCAGAATCGTCGTGGTGCGTTAACTATGCCCTCCTTCGTCTTTCTCGTGAACAGGCATATTTCAGTCTGCTCTGGGTAAACAATTAGACATCTGGGTCTAGCCCAGTCATATGCCATATGCGAGAACCTCTGCACAGCTGGTTTGGATCCTTACCCCATAGAAGTGTTATTACATCGTCTGCTCAGCCGGGTTCAAATTCCTCCTCAGTCAGCATTCGTCATAGGTCATTTATGGTGATCACCCATAGGAGTGGAAATAAAGTGCCTTGTGCCACTTTCTCCCTTATATTTATGTCATGGGACCCATCTCTAAGGACCGGGTCCACCTGGTTCTGGTCTTAGAATTGTATCAGTGTGTCGGTCCGAACATTATTAAAAGCCTCCTCGATGTCAATGCATATCTCCAGTGTGTACATTTTGGCATCGAGGGATTCCTCTTTTTTATGCACAACCTCCTCCGACCTTCCCTTGACATAGGCATGTTGTTTGTATTTAAGCATTTCGCTAGATGTCCTACTTTTTATCATATTGTCCAGTTGTCCACAATACGTTCCATGGTTTTGAGTAGAAAGGACGTAAGGCTTATAGGTCTGTAGGCCTTTGGTGTCGCATAACTTGCCTTGCCGGGCTTGGGTATAAGTACCACCCTTGCCTCCTTCCAGGCTTTCAGGGTATATGCAAGTCCCAGACACGCTGTGCAAATATTGGCCAAGTGGATCGCCAGATGGTCAGCCTCCTTTTGTAGTAATGATATGACAACTTACATATTTTTTGCAATTATTGCTTAATATGTTCGTTGTCGTTTCCTTTTAAAAACTGAAAATGCCTACTGAAACTACCTGCTTTTTGGCTGTAAGGGGACAATATCATCACTAATCAGAGCATTGTGGCGTATACGTTATACCGTTGAGTTGAAATCCATTACGTATACGCCCTGAAGGTCAAACAAAAACTCAAATGATTGAGTCCAAAATGCCCCAATTTGAACGTTTTCTCTTCGTTATTACATTTCAATGAATGAACCGAATTCCTTTTTGTCCTTAAGATCAACATATACCTTCATGTAGATCCCTCGTTCTCTGTAAACAATTTACTTGGCATCCATATGTGGCTGGTTCGGTGTGACAAAATGAACAAAGAATTCCTAAAAGCGGTGTAATTTAAAGGAAACTGAAATTTGGATTTGGAAAAATAAAATGCCATCAACCGCACAAAAACGCATTGTGAATATCACTGCACTCATTTGGGCTACTACCGTATGGGGAAGGAGATGTAATCAACATCACAACATTGGCAGCGAAAAGCACAGTAGGATGGCATGGTGACAAATACCCGCAGTCGTAACTTCAGTCAGTGTTTGGTTGCCTTGACTGCAGCACTTTCCATTTGAGGCAACGAAAATGGCATTGGAATGTGAAAGTGTTTAGCTGGATGTGTGCCATAGATAAAATTACGAGAATTGTTCGTGTGAAAGTATGCAGTAGTTTTCTCAATGTGTGTAGGTTGGCGGCATTTTAAGTCGTCTTTTTTTTTGCCAAGAGGGAAATGCTTAATTAAGATAAATGCTCGACTGCAATTAACATTTCCACTTTTAAATACACACATTTTTGGTGCATTTAGAAGAAGCCGTTATAAGTTCCACACAATGACATGTACACATGTAATAAATTAAACGACCAGAACATTTTGGCTTTGGTCAGGTATCGTTCAAGGAAACGATGAGCATATACAAGGCCATTGTTTAGCCTATATCTTTTATTTGGGCCCGAAATCTCTTCATCCGACTGACTAGTGCAATATTTTTAAGATAACGGGTTGGCTTAATATTGAAATGAGTAAATTAGTGAGAATGGAAAGAAGTGATAATGTTTGTGTTAACTTGAACATGGGCCTTGATTCGTGAGGAACCATGCTATAACTATGCGTATAGACTGATTCATATCACCAGGTCAGATCATACTTGACACAGAAGTTGAAAGTTATAACACAAGTCCTTGTGTCAAATTTCAGCCAAATCAGAGAAAAATTAGGTCAAAACCTGTGATCGGTTTATATGGGGCTATATCAAAATCTGAACCGATATGGTCCACGTTCGATTCTCAATGACCAACATCAAGAAGAAGTATCGGTGCAAAATTCCAAGCGTGGTGAATTTCTACGTTGATTTCTCATCAAAATTCACTCATCAAAATCTGAACCGATATGGTCCACGTTCGATTCTCAATGACCAACATTAAGAAGTTTGCGACACCACTTAGTAGAGAAGTCTTAAGATGGCAGCATACCTCTCATATGCAGCACTAGTAAGGAGAAAACTACCGCTAAAAAAACTTCTGATGTTCGCGCCGGCATTTGAACCCAGACGTTGACCGGTGTCGAAGACGGTAGTGGTAACCTCTAAAATTTTTCACAGATGTATATTTGAGTGCAATAAAGAAAAAAGGGAGTATGCTTGAAACCGGTCTATAATCTGATATAGCTTCCATATAAACCGATCTCCCGATTTAACTTCTTGAGCCTCCAGAAGCCGCAATTATTACCCGACCTGTCGTTATCAAATGAGCTTTCCGTTATGTCCCCTTAAAGATTTTTTTCTGTTTTGGTACCCCCATTAAAAAAGATCCATTTTGCTTACTTAAACAAAACTATTATTATGGCCAAAAAGTAATTGCGGATTTTTTAAAAGATACTAAATGCAATTTTAATAAAACTTAGAATAAACTTTAATCAAATATACTTTTTTACACTTTTTTTCTAAAGCAAGCTAAAAGTAACAGCTGATAACTGACAGAAGAAAGAATGCAATTACAGAGTCACAAAAATCCGCAATTACTTTTTGGGCAACCCAATAATTTTTGGAAAATGAAATTTTTGTTATAAAACCTTCGTACGAAAATTCGATTAGTTAAAGGGGTACCTCAAATAATTTTACAAAAAAAAAAAAAAAAAAAAAAAAAACAATACAAAATTTCATAACAATTTTCATTTTAGATTTTTGTATTTTTGTCCACCGAGGCAACACTGTCTAAACCCCGTCTAAAAACTACACCCAAACTGATCTCAGTTGACTTATTGGGATTAAATTTGATTTAAATAATAAGTACTCGGTGTTTAGAATAAGAATCTGATTTCAAAATTTGGCGCCGCGTCCCAGGATGATCGCTCCTCTTACCCCAAAAAAAACCCCTAACGAAAAGGTATACCGGTAGGAACGGTATGACACTCAGATAGAAGGTATTTGAGATTGATATTAAATTTCGGCACGAGGAGTCAGCTCCCGCAATGCCCTCCATAGGGAAAAGCAGTTCCATCATTGTTGTTGTAGCCACACCTCATATAGAGGTGGCTGTCCTCGTCAATAACTCGGCTTGTCATAATGAGCATCATTGGCACTCAGTATTTGTACAATAGCCGGTGCCGCCCGGCCTCTCACTGAGACTCTCCGCTCGATACCGCTGACTGTCTGCGACTGCTCCGCATGGAGCTTTCCACCATTCTCAACCTGTGGACGCTCCAGTGAGCTTGCAGCTAAGCTTTTCGAGACAGCAATGAACATCACATCGATCGGATCCCAATGTTTAAGCCTGTGTTCACAGCTATGCCGTGCCGTGTCAATTGATAGGTGTTCGGGTGTAGTAAAAAGTTTGGTTTCAAAATTCGGAACCAAGTGTGGAAAAATCAAAAAAAAAAGCGCCAATATGATGACCGGTCCGGTCGGCTGAGCCGATACAAAAATTCAAGATGGCGGCTGTATAAATTAACATGTTTTAACGATTTATCGTTTAACTTTATTGAACGAGAAATATTAAATGAAAGAAAAAGAGACAAGTGAGAGAAAGGAGATGATAGTAGTATTGTTATGGCTAAGAATGGCTGCGGCGCGGTTGTAGTAAAATTAGCGACAGCTTGCCGTCGGCTTACATTGGCTCTGCTTGCTTCACTACTTTGGAAGTAGAATACGAATATGACAATAATATTGCCAAATGTCTTAGGGCCGCCACAAAACCCCTCCAACGGACATCCACGCCCATCGGGGCATAATGGGACTTTGAGAGTAGAGAACGAATCAAACATTAAAAATTAATATAACGTTGATCCAGGAAGGGCCGTGGGACTTTAAAACTATTGAATTTTCTAAAAAGCTCTCTACCGTGTTGCGTAGTACACCGCACCATGCTAAACCAAAATATGTTAATCATCCTTTCATTAATTAATAAAACAATCTAAAGTCATTTAAAACTTAAACCGTCTCTTTGTACTTAGTTCTAATTAAATTTCATAAAGGCAAGGGCAAATTTCTTTGCTATTTTATGGGGCATTTGAAAATAGTAGCCAAAAAAATGTCAGCCACAATCATGTCATCGCAACAGAAAAAAACGAGAGCTTCGCGCGATGATTTTCTCATTGCCAGCAGCTGCCACCCAGTGGTTATTGCGGTTCTAAAACCTACTCTACAGTTCCCTTCGTACTGTAAAGTCAATGTATGAGGGTGTGTCAACGGTGCGTGATTGTGTGCTTCTTGGCAAAACATCAACGTTTTGTGTGCCTGTAGTAGAATGACGAAAAGCAGATATAACCACATGCACACAAACACCCAAACTAACACATACGCCCACGCACAAACACATGCACGTAATAACATTTCATATTCACACTCACGAAATTGCTGCATATCCTCCAAGGCTGTAGAATAGGGAAAGTGGTAAATAAAAGATTCATTAAAATCGTTATCCGTGCTGTCATTAAAGCCACCGAATGTCGTCGTCGTAAGTAGCATAACTGTTCTTGGCCCCCCTTGTTCTTCTAGACAGAGTCAGGGTTGAATGTTAGCCACTTATGTTAAAAGCAATATGCGGTGAGCAATAATACAGCGCACATTTCCTTGTTACCATCGTTTCGACATTTTGGATTGAAGTCAAATGCCTGGGCATATTTGTACAAAAGCTGGGAAGGTGGTGTATACAGCTGCACAAACTTGGCACTGTCAATGATGAAAATAATTTTGAATGAAAAAGAAATCGCTTGAAGAGAGTGAAGGCGACGAAAATGATATATAAATATATGAAGTCATATTAGGAGAGAGGGAGTTTCCTTTTGGAAGACTTACCGATTTGAATACCGGGCTTTTGGTCTTCCCGATTTGCGTGTAGCACCGTGTTTGCCTTCCATTCATTCTGACAACTTGCGGATATCTACGTTAATAAATCTCCGGGCCCGGACGGTATATCAACACTTGTCCTTTGTACGTGTTCTTCGACGCTTGGACGTCCACTACGCAACCTTTTCAACCTTTCTTACCGTGCTGGTGTTTTCCCAGCGCGTTGGAAGGTTGCGAACGTTCAGCCCATCTCCGAGAAAGGTGGGGCAAACAAACCTGCGAATTACCGACCCAGCGCGTTGGAAGGTTGCGAACGTTCAGCCCATCCCCAAGAAAGGTGGGACGAAAAACCCTGCGCATTACCAGCCAATTGTGATATGCTCCACCCTCTCCAAGGTTATGGAGAGTAAGGTTAACCCTCATCTTGTCAGATACTTAAAGCACAATGGCCTTCTTAGCGACAGACAGTATGGGTTCCGCAGAAATCGCTCTACGGTAGACCTAATGGCATTTTTGTCGGAACGATTGAGTCGCTCTATCCACCAGTTTGGTGAGAGTAAGGTCGTGGCTCTGGATATCTCCAAGGCATTTGATAGGGTCTGGCAGGGTGCACTTTTATCAAAGCTTGTCGCTTTTGGTGTCGGTAATAACTTCGATCGATTTATATCGAGCTTTCACAGAGATCGCACTATCCGAGTTGTTGTAGATGGGTTCTCATCAGATGGGTATACATTGACCGCAGGTGTGCCACAAGGCTCTGTCCTTTCCCTTTCCCCTTCCCTTTTTCTTATTTTCATTGACGATCTATTGGGTCAGACTTCGAATCCAGTCTACTCATTTGCCGATGACAGTAGTCTGTGTCATTCATATTCATTCGACCATAACCCAGTCCTCAAGAAATTGTGGACAGGAGGTGCATTATGGATGAGACGCTCTCCCAGGATTTGTTGGCCATTTCCGAGTGGGATAGAATGAACAGAGTAGACTTAAACGCACAGAAGAAGCAGTGCTGTTTCTTGTCTCACAAGCAATTCACTGACCCACTACAATCTTCGATATCTATCGACGGTATAGATATTGAGCAGTCAGATGCTCTTGGTGTTCTTGGCATGAAGATAAAATGTGATGTTCGTTGGTCAAAACACATATTCGAAGCGTAGAAAGAAGCATTCAAGTGTTTGGGCGTTATTAAGCGGTGCAAGAAATACTTCACCTCTTCCGATCTTCTCAATATCTATACTACCTACATCAGGCCTAGGATGGAATATGGGCAGGAGCTACAAAATCATCCTTATAGCTACTTGACTGGAGGGCGATGGTGTTGATTGGGGACAGTAGGGTTCTGATGTTCTGGGTATGAGAATACAGTGTGATGCCCCTTTTGCACAACAGTTATTCGAAGTATCGAAAGAAGCATTCAAGTGTTTGGGCTTTCTTAAGCGGTGCAAGAAATACCTCACCTCTTTTGATCTTCTCAATTACTATACTACCTACATCAGGCCGAGCATGGAATATAACTCTCATATATGGGAAGGAGCTCCAAAATCATCTTTGGAGTTACTTGACCGGATCTTATGCCATCGCCGGAGAGCGATGGTGTTAATTGGAAACAGTAGAGTGTCCAACTCCATTGCTTCCCTTGAACATAGCCTTGTGTTGCTCTGTCGTTACTTTCATGGCGTTAGTTTCAGGGATATTCGTCTTCTTATCCCTGACGTTAGGATGTTCACCAGGAATACAAGACTTGCCAGGCACTCACACCCGTTTTTAATCGATTGGCCAGTCGACCGGACCATGTATTACCGAGAACCATTCGTATGTGGAATCGACTTCCGGCTAATGTCTTTCCCACCGACATTGACGTTCAGAAATTTAACACTAATATCAATAAACATTACTCCCTCTTTCCCCCCCTCCTACTCTTAACTTTCCTAATTACCAAAGCAATGCACTGCATATATAGGGGACATCCCCTGCGTGTTGGTTACGTGAAAAAAAAAATAATAAAAAAAAACATGACCCAACGCAGCCGTTGTATTTTGATGCGTGTATGGTGTCGTCGTCATACAGCTCGTGGTTCATACGCCGCCTATATTATCCATTAACGCAAACTGGTCCATATCTTATACGAAGAATCTTTCTCTCAAATACTCCAATCATTCATCTCATCTCCTTTCACAAGTACCCATGCTTCAGAACCATATAACACCACGGGTAGTATCAGTGTCTTGTATAGTGTAATCTTCGCCTGTCGAGAGGTGGCCTTGTTTCTAAACTGCTTACTTAGTCCAAAGTAGCATCTGTTTGCCAGTATTATTCTCCGCTTTATCTCAAAACTGGTGTCATTCGTTTCGGTTACGGCGGTGCCGAGGTAGATAAAATTACTGACTGCCTCAAAGTTGCGGTTCCCAACTTTCTCCATTTTCGTTATCTGCTCGGTTGTGCAAGGCTTTTTGGGAGTTGAAACCACCCATTGCATTTGATCTCCCTTAACTGCCAGACCCATTTTCACTGACTCTCTTTCGATTCTTTCAAAGGCTGCAGTTACTACTTCCGGTGGCTGAACTATAATATCGATGTCGTCCGCATAGGCGAGTAGCATGTGTTCTCTTGTGATAAGTGTGCCATATCTATTCACATCTGCATCTCTCTGCATCTTCTCCAACAGGATATTAATGAGATCACACGATAGGCTGTCTCCTTGTCTGAAACCTCGTTTGGTATTAAATGGTTCGGAGATATTCTTTCCTATTCTTACTGTGGAAGTCGTATCAGTAAGTGTCATCCTGCAGAGTCTTATTACTTTTGCGGGGATACCAAACTCAGACATGACTTGAAATACCTTTGAACGTAAAGGAGTATCGAAGGCGGCTTTGTAGTCAACAAAGAGATGGCAGGTGTTGATTTGTCCTTCTCGGGTCTTTTCCAGGATTTGGCGCAGTGTGAATATCTGGTCCAGGATGGATTTACCAGATCTAAAGCCGCATTGATAGGGCGCAATTATCTCATTGACTTTAGGTTTTAATCTTACACACAGTACGCTCGAGAGTATCTTGTATGCGATGGAGAGGAGACTTATTCCTCTGTAGTTGGCACATTCCGTCTTGTCTCCTTTCTTGTGTATGGGACATAGTTTTGCTGAGGTTCCAATCATCGGGTATGCGTTCTTCTAGCCAGATTGCGCAGATAAGCTGATGCATATGGCTTATCAGCGTGCCGCCTCTGGTCTTAAATAGTTCAGCGGGTAACCCTTCGGCTCCTGCTGCCTTGTTGTTCTTTAGTCGGGTCACTGCTACTTGGACCTCATTCTGACTAGGAGGTAAATATTCTATACCATCATCCGGGATTGGTTCTGCGTTTTGCTTGCCCAAAAATCCCAACATGCGTTCTGTCGCAAATTTACTACCCCATCCCTCGATGAAGACCGTAGCCTTTGTGAGCTGGGGGTTATCCACCTTTCTCACAAAGTCAAGCTTTTCGCCCTCCCATACGTTCCGTCGCAATTTACTGGCTCATCCCTTGATGAAGACCGTAGCCTTTGTGAGCTGGGGGATATCCACCTTTCTCACAAGGTCGAGCTTTGCGCCCTCCCAGGGAGCGTGAATACCTCCGAAGAGCTGTTTGACGGTATCAATACATTCCGCCGACGCAAAACGCAGCGTTAAGATGTCACCCCAAAACTAACAGCCCATCATTTGCATGGGTGCACCCTCTACAGAGTTCCACACATGTTCAAAAGTCCGATCGTTAACCAGATCCTCCACTTGGGACCGATGATCTGGTGGAATCCTACCGGTTGTGCAGCCAATATTGATGACTGCATAAGTCAGCTCATCTCTGTTGTGCTTCCTTGCCACTCTGGCGTAAGAGTGCGGCTCCTTACCATTTTCAGCGACCATCTCCCCTTCTGTGATGGCTGTGGCCACCGTTTGAAAGTCTCAGTCCTCCATGAAGACTCAGGGGCCTTGCGCTCTTCCTTCTTGCCTGTTCCAACTTTGTCCACCTCCGCAGGACACAGTCTGGAGTCTCCATTGCGGGATGGCTGGCAGAGTACTTGAAAGCGGGGAGCTTTTTTTCTTCTTCAGTATTGTTATGCTCTTCGGGAGATCTGATTCTTTTTTTAAGCTTCCGTAGAAGTGCTTGGAATGTCAGTTCTATCCCTTCCAGCATTCTGAACTTTTGCCCGATTACGCGGCCGGTACATACTGCTCTGTCTCCTTCGTCGTGTACCGGATCGCTTTCTCGGTCTGCTTGTGAGCTTAGCAAAGCCATCGCTCACTGCTGCTGTCATCCCGATGCTCTCATCTCTCGATTCGGCTGCGATGACTGTTTCATTGACACCGTCGCTGTCTGAATCCGAGTCAGAAACACCACCTTTACCTAAAGGCTGGGGACGAACTGTGCATCCCTCTGGTTTATCCATCTTTTCCTCATTTATTAGTCTGACGACTAGTTGTGGATTAGATAAGGCAGTGGATTGTTAACACTCTCTTATCTAACTCACAAACCCAAACAAACAAATTTAGTAACATTTAATAAACCAGCTGTATGTTTATGCTAACCTCATATCGATTAAGAAAGCATATTAAAATCTAAAGTATTTGGAAAGTGACAGTTTCCTCATTGTAATAACTTAAAGGGGATATGCAAGAAAATTTATTTTTATTGCCTACACAAAAGCAGAGCCATCGAAAGTCATTTAATGGTGGAATTGAAACACAATCGAATCGATTAATAATAAATTACACCATCGCACAAATGAGGCGATTATGCCAGATTTTATTTTTAGGGCTCGTTCGTTCGCAGGACGCTATCTTTATGTTGTGTAAGCTCCAATAACAACTTATTCAGTGTAAACATTATGGAGATTGCTGACAATTTTGAAGTGCTTAGGACATAAAAAGAAAGTGGGGAAAATCCAATGTTTATGGCTTAAATACTGTTTCGTTTTGATAAGCTTTACATGCAATTAAGACATGAAATCAAAAAACACTTAAATTGTGTATCTCGCAACAGAATAAAAATATTGTGTGCTGTTGCTCATGCCAAGAGTGTTTGCAGATGTATGAAAACGACAAAAAAATAGGCATTAAGTTCGGCCGGACTGAACTATGGATATTCGCAATCTCGGATGTAAATATCATGATGTCAAGGGCCTAGTACAACTCGCTGTTCCAAATTTCAGTGAAATTGGATAGTACAGGCGACTTTTATGGAGTCAAGACCTCAAACCGGGATATCGGTCTACAATGCAGCTGTATCGAAATATAGCCCGATCTGGGTCATATTAAACACAGGTGTCGAAGAGCTAACCACAGCTCACTATGCCAAAATTTTTCCAAAATCGGGTAATCAATGCTGGTTTTATGGACCCAAGAACTTAAATCGGGAGATCGGTATATATGGCAGAAATATCCAAATTAAGGTCGATCTTGATTATACTCGCAAAGAATTTTGGAGGGGCCTAGCATAATTCGCTGTCCCAAATTTCAGCGAAATCGGATAATCAATGTGGCTCTAATGACCCTAGAACCTTAAAGCAGAAGATCGGTCTGCATGGGGGCCAATTTAAGATATAGTCCGATATAGACCACCTTCGTACTCAACTTGCCTTTCGACAAAAAAATTCTGTGCAAAGTCTCGGCTCAATGTCTCTAGTTTTAAAGACTGTAGCGTGATTTCAACAGACAAACGTACGGACTTGATCGGAAATGGATATTTCGAAGTGTTGCAAGTATGTCCCCAACCTTCAATGGTGGGTATACAACTAATTGAAGCTCATGCTGCCAAAATTTACTTGATACTTTCCAAAGACTTCTTTCGTCCCTAAGCACCTAAGGACTAAGGACTTGATTAGAGATGTGGTAATGAAGAAGCAGACATATTGTGGGTACCATCGAATGACGGAATCACCATAGCTCAGAAGATAGCATGTCCGCCTCTGACATTGAACGCCTGGGTGCAAATCCTGGCGACTAAATCAGAAAAAATCCTTTCGTCTGTCTATTCGTCCATCGATCTGTCGAAAGCTAACTCGATATAGCTCGCATATAAACCGATCTTCCGATTACAAAGGGTAATTTTTTATGAGCTGTCTCAAAGTTCTTCAAAAAAAAAAAAACATGAAATTCATAGAAATGCATGAAATCTTTATATGAATCGATAGCCCATATAATTTAATGTTTTAAGGTTATTTCATGCAAATGTTAACCGTGACTGCATCTCAAATGTTTCATCCACTTAATCCAATTTTGAATACTCTTTCCAACTTTTCGACCGGTATCTCACTTGGAGGCCACCGTAGCGCAGAGGTTAGCATGTCCGCCTATGACGCTGAACGCCTGGGTTCGAATCCTGGCGAGACCATCAGAAAACATTTTCAAAGGTGGTTTTCCCCTCCTAATGCTGGCAACATTTGTGAGATACTATGCCATGTAAAACTTCTCTCCAAAGAGGTGTCGCACTGCGGCACGCCGTTCGGACTCGGCTATAAAAAGGAGGACCCTTATCATTGAGCTTAAAACTTGCATCGGACTGCACTCATTGATATGTGAGAAGTTTGCCCCTGGTCCTTAGTGGAATGTTCATGGGCAAAATTTGCATTTGCATCTCACGAATATATGCTTCAATGTTGTCTTCCAATGCGTCAATTAAAACGGGTTTGTCTGCCCCACAACACATAGTCTAACAGCATTAAATCGAAATGTCTAGGCGGTTAATTGACCAGTTCGGTACGTGAAAAAAATGTTCCCCAAACTCGAATCTCAACATGTAAGGAGTGCTGTTCGTCTTGTTGAAACCATGTGTCATGCAAGTCAAGGTCTTGCATTTTGGGCAAAAAAAATTTGGACATCACCTCACGATAGCGCTCACCATTCACAGTTACGTTACGATTCGCGTCATCTATGAAGAAGTACGGTCTAATGATGCCACCAGCCCATAAACCGCACCAAACTGTGCATTTTTCTGCATGTATTGGTAGCTCTTGCAAAGCTTCGTGCTGATTTTCAGTTCAAAATTGAGAATTCTGCTTATTTACGTACCCATTGAGCCAAAATGAGCTACGTCGCTGAACACAATTTTTGATAAAAAAGTGGATCTTCGGCCAACTTTCCAAGAACCCATTCACCAAAAATTCTGCATTGCGGTAGGTCATTCGGCTTCAATTATCACATCAGCGGTATTTTCAAAAGCTTCACACCTAAATCCTTTTGCAAAATTTTCCACGTGCTCAAATTGGTGCGAACGGCGACGAATCGATAATTGATGGTCATCATTAACACTAACCGAAAAAGCTGCACTATTTTCTTCAGTTCGCACTCTACGGTTTAATGTCCAACAATGTAGATTTGGTGCGAAATTTAGTCAAATTTAGCCATTTCAGTGGGTCGATTAAACTGGCCATAAAATGGAAGAACCGCCCGATCAACTTTCTTAAATCGGTTCATTACTTGATATAGCTCACATATAAACCGATTATGCTTCTTGAGCCTCTATAGGGTACAATTCTTATCGGACCTGGCTGAAATTTTGAAAAAGCTGGTAAAAAAATATGCCGTTTGAGAACGGCTAGAGATATCACTTTGATTTGGAATGGCTAGAGCTGAGGTTTTAGCGAAATCATGTGCAAAATTTCAATGTCCTAGTTTGTCTGGTCGCCTTTTTTTGCTGGGGTTACCAAATCTTCGTTTGTAGTCCGATACCCAAAATTTTTCTCTAAAAAATGCTTAAAAAATCCTACAAAAAAGGTTGCTTGAGGTCTACAATATCTCCACTGGTTTCGAGGATATTTAACTTTAATTTTTTTTTTGTAATTTTGACTGAGACCAGCTTCGTATTTTACAAAAGCATTTGTGATTCAGAGAGATCTCTACCCGTTCTCACACGACATATTTTTTAAAATTTCTTTTTTTGATTTTCTCCCACTGTGCGTCGTCGGTTTTTTGGCCTAGACCAATGACTTGACGTGGACCCAAAGAAAATAGTCTTTGCCATTTCTTGAGATAACACTCAAATGTACCCTTCAATAAATCGATTGTAACGTGTACTGTGTGGTTTTTGGCACCGTTTAGTTGAATCCACATGTCGTCTGGATTCATATCTTCCAATTCAGGCTAAGTATGACCAGTGAATATAGTGCGGTAGCGTTGTCCATTCACGGTAGCGTGACGATTGGCATCGTCGACGAAGAAGTATGGCCTAATGTAGCTGTCGACATACAAACCGCAACAAATAGTTAGTTTTTTGGATGAAGTGTTGGTTCTTGAAGCATATGACGATTTTCACCTGACCAATAACGCATATTTTGCTTATTGATGAACCCATTAAGTCAAAAATGAGTTTCGACACTGAAGATGATCTCGCTCTTAAAGCAGTGGTCACCGACTCCGAATTTCAGTAGCAATTTTAAAATTAGCAGACGCTGTTCGTTCGTATACTTTATACCATGATGAAAATGTTGAGTTTACTGAATATATTGACGGCAACAGTTCGATGATTAGTGCAAGAGTGGGTTCACAAATAAAATTCACAGTAGTCAAATGATTGTTCCCTGTGACATTAATATGCTTTCTTGAATAACAGATACCGATACATTTGTCTTGCTACGATACTAGACTTGAAACGATATAGGGACATAGAAAAAAAATGGTTTAAGGATAATTTAAGTGGCTTGGAATTCCTTAAATGGATTTTAGTTCGAAGTTACTGTTCATTGCACAATAACCCTACTGCTAGTTTATGTGTACGTCCAAATTGGCAGGAATAGATAGAAATCCGCATCCTCCTGTCAACCTCACCTAACCCTAACTTAAAAATATGTAAACAAATATATTTTGTATGCTCGCCATTGTCGTATGGAAGGAAATAAATTGTAGGGAATAGCTTCCAACACAGCGCCAATATTAGTAAATCCATTCGTTTGAGGTTTTCTGGTGTAAATTATAATTATAAGGTTAAGTGATATTAATGACGTAAAGTTCTTGCAGTATCCGCACTGATCACAGCCAATACATCGGAAATCTCATTCGCATTGAAACATGAACTCTATCGATATTTCAATACAACTTAAAGGGAAATTGATTCATTTTGCTTGGATGATATACATGTTACATATTTGCATTTCTCACTGAAGGTAAATCAATCTGAGCCAGCACACACTTACATCAATACCTTCATAATGTCATAGTATCATGTGGTCATAGTAAACGAATGTGTATACAGTGCTTGTATTTACTTAATCTTCCACATTTACCAGAGTTTAACGCAATGTTAATCTTGGCCAAATATGATTTCATAATATAAACATTGAAAGCATAAAGTATTTAAATTGAATTTACCAAAGTTAATATTTATTCAAATCTACAACTTTGCCACAAGTCCATACAGAACTAATCATAGTGGTTAGTATTTTATGAAGTCCCATAGCAGGGTGTCCCAAAAAGAACAAAAAATCAAAGGGATAGGTCATTCTTAATGAAAGGTCTATATTGCAAATATTCTACGTTTTGGTTAGTTCAGAAACTTATCCTAAGTATAGACAAACTTGGGATGAGTGCAAAATTGTACTTCAATATGTTACATATCTTAATTTTTAAGCTCTGGAGCTTGCATAGCCACATGTACATCGCTTTATCCTGAATATTTACCACACAAAACTGCTTTTCACATACTCACTGTCTATTCAACTCCGAGACATTGCAGCTTCTGTTTCAAGCCATATTTATTGAGTTGATATTTTACTACACCCTAAGTTCCATTTTTCTATGGCAATTGTTAAGTTTGTCATTTAAGAACTCAAATATTTACTTGAAGGAATTTTGTAATTTTTTTGCTTTCGAAGAGAGCCCAGCATTCTGTAATTACTTTTAGCAATTCACTTTTATTTACATTAACAGTAAATGAAACTTTATCCTTGAGTACGGAAATTTGAGTGGCAAAATGCTCTCTGGCAAGGGTAATAGCAAAAATAATGACAATGATGATGACAACATTTTCGTCAATGGGTAAAAAAAAAAACAAGAATGGAGCAGAAGGCAATGTTATATTCTCCATTGTGGGTGTCACAAATGAGTGAAAAACAAACAAGTAAAAAGTTCGTCGGGCTTAATATTGGGTAAACACCATCAGGGTGTTTGCAAAAACCTTCTTAAAACTTAGTTTATATCGGCATAAATTTGAAGAAATTAAATCGAAAATGATTGACTCTTCCAGTTCAAATGCGGGATTTGTTTCTATGGGAGCTATATCACTTTCACGCTAATACTTGGTACTGATACAGAAAGTCAAAACCCACGTCTTTGCGTCGAATTTCAGTCGAATCGGACGAATTGAGATCTCTGGGAGCTCAAGAAATCAAAACTGGGGATCAGTTTATATGGGGACTACATTCAAATCTGAGCTGATGTGGCCCATATGCATTCCTTAACAATCTTCAACCGAAAAGAAGTATCTGTGCAAAATTTTAAGCGAATATCTTCATTCATCTTCGAATGGTAACGAAAGAAAGACGGACGGACGCACGGACAAAACGTCAAATCAAACCTCACCAACGCACAAGACAAAAAAGTAAGAGCGTGCTAAGTTCGACCGGGCTGAATCTTATATATTGGGTTGCCCAAAAAGTAATTGCGGATTTTTTAAAAGAAAGTAAATGCATTTTTAATAAAACTTTGAATGAACTTTAATCAAATATACTTTTTTACACTTTTTTTCTAAAGCGACTATATGAAAAATCCGCAATTACTTTTTGGGCAACCCAATACCTTCCACTATGGATGGCCTTTGTCGAGTTCTATGCGCGGTATCTCTTTTTAGGCAAACAAAGAATATTGAATAAGAACTGTTATGTTATTGGAGCTATTTCAAGTTATAGTACGATTCGGACCATAAGTGAATGCTGAAGATGAAGTCATTGTGTAATACTTCAGTTCATTCGGATAAGAATTTCGGAATAGGGGCTCAAGAAGCAAAATCGCAAGATAGGTTTATATGGGAACTGTATCAAGCTATTGATCGATTCAGACCATATAATACACGTATGTTGAAGTCATCAGAAAAACCGTGGTAAAAAATTTCAGCCCAATCGGATGGGAATTGCGCGCTCTATTGGCTCAAGAAGTCAAGATCCCAGATCGGTTTGTATGGCAGCTATATCAGGTTATGTACTGATTTGCGCCATACTTAGCACAGTTATTGGAAGTGATACAAAAACTCCACGTGCAAAATTTCAGTCAAATTGGATAAAAATTGCGCCCTCTAGGGGCTCAAGAAGTCAAGACCCAAGATCGGTTTATATGGCAGATATATCAGGTTATGTACCGATTTGTACCATACTAAACACAGTTGTTGGAAGTGATACAAAAACTCCACGTGCAAAATTTCAGTCAAATCGGATGAGAATTGCGCCCTCTAGAGGCTCAAAGAGTCAAGACGCAAGATCGTTTTATATGGTAGCTATATCAAAATATGGACCGATTTGGCCCATTTACAATCTCAACCGATCTACACCAAAAAAAAGTATTTGTGCAAAATTTCAAGCGGCTAGCTTTTCTACTTAGAAAGTTAGAGTGCTTTCGACAGACAGACGGGCGGACGGACAGACAGACGGGCGGACGGACAGACAGACGGGCGGACGGACAGACGGACGGACACGGCTAGATCGACTTAAAATGAAATGACGATCAAGAATATATGGAATCTCAGACGCGAAGTGTTACAATCAGAATGACGAAATTAGTATACCCCTATCCTATGATAGAGGGTATACAAAGCGGACAAAGACGAAACTCTCAGTGGTGCGAGTTTTGTCCTAAAAGCCCATTCAATCCTCTAAGGAGATCCATAATGACGGGAGAATTTAGTTCCTGAAGTAAATTCGGGCTGTTCACCTATTACCCTGTAGCTCCTCCCTGAGTACAGCGCGAAGTCAAAGACATAACATTGCAATGATCCTTCACGAATCCTCTCAGCATCCCGAAAGCAAAAAGTAGAGAACCAGGAGAACCGGGAAGAAATTCTCACCTTTGAGAGATTGAGGTCCAGTCAGCCAATTCCGAACTTCAGAGAACAAGAGGACTAAGTGCCTGGAGGGAATTCAGGTTCGAAAAGAGCTGTTTTTCCATTACCATGTGTCTTCTCACAACTGTGTGTGTGGGAAGTGACACAACAGGGGCTTACCGTCAACACAGGGGCTCTACCGTCAACACAACGGGGGCTCTACCGTCTTCACCTAGGCGTCGTCAACTCCAACCCTGAAAAAGACCCGCCTGTACGTACAGCGCAACATCAGTGACCTGACGTCGTTCAGGTACCAGCAGTTCGAATTCAAACTTCCTGGGCCCAATAATATGCCACCGTGCAACCCACAACATAAGGTGCCCCCTTTTTATGGCCGAGTCCGAGCGGCGTACCGCAGTGCGACAACTCTTTGGAGAAAAGTTTTACATGGCGTAGTACCTCACACATGTCGCCAGCATTAGAAGGGGAAAACCATCGCTGAAAATTTTTTCTGATCGTCTCGCCAGGATTCGAACCCAGGCGTTCAGCCTCATAGGCGGACATGCTAACCTCTGCGCAATGGTGGCCTCGTAACACAAAATAGGTAGATCGGTTTATATGGCAGTTATATGTAAATATGGTCCGATAAACGCCATATTCAGTTTGGATGTCGATTTCAGCGAAATCGGACGAAAACTGCGCCTTTTATGGGCTTAAGACTGTAAATCGTCCGATCGGTCTGTATGGCAGATATATCCAAATATGTCTTGATATGGACCAATTTTGGTTCGGATATCGTCATGCTTAATATAGCCAAGATTTCTAGATTTCCCCAAAATCGGGTAATAAATGCGCCTGTTATAGGCTTAAGACCCTAAATCGGCATTTGTATGTAAATATGATCCGATATACACCATATTCGGGTCGGATGTCGAAGCCCCAAGTGCATCTCCCTGTTCCAGATTTCAATAAAATCGGAGAATAAATGCGCATTATGTGGTCTTAAGACCCTTAAGCTGAAGGTCGATCTCTATGGCAGCTATATCTAATGTAGCCCTATCTGAACCATTTTCGGGACTGATGTTGATCTGATACGATTTGACCCATTCAAGAAGCTGAGTATAGAAGAAAATACGAGTCTATGCTAAATTTCATTTCAATATCTCAGATGTGACGCTGACATGGGTTCCTGGGCATGAGGGGATTCCTGGAAATTAGAGGGCGGACGAGCGCGCCAGGAGGGGTTCGTCTACGCCGGGCGGACCAGTCGTCGGTCTTGCCTACGTGGGCGGCGTTGGTGACGAGGTAGGACACGGTAGATGGTTGCCGGACTGCGAAGGCGGTAGATGGCCGGTCATCGACCGGAAGAGAACGAGGGAATTGGTGGCGTTCAATAAAAGGTCGATGAGCACTTTGACAGGGGTCATAACCGGACACTGTGCCATAGGCCGCATGGCGGCGCGCATGGTGATAACACACATTGACTTCTGTAGGAGTTGCCTCGATGAGGATGAGGAGGAAACTATTGAGCACTTGTTGCAGGAACACAACAAGCCGGGTCTGCAGAGATGTAGGCTCTCCTTTCTGGGGTGCCGTTTCTTCTGTGATCTGGGTGAACTTGCGAACATACCTCTGGTATCTCTCCTGAGGTTTGTTGAGGGAACAGGAAATGAATATTTCGATGTGTTGCATACGGAAAGACTAAATGTATATATGTGGCATGTCCATAGTGGCATGGGTCGGATTAATATCTGCACCCTCTTTTCAACTTAACCTAACCTAAATGTATATAACCCCCATCTTATGGGGTGGGTGGGTATTAAAATTAAGGCAGTTTCGGGAAAAAAGGACACCAATGAAAGGTCTTTGATAGTAGAATAAAATGTTTTCCCTAAAATTTTGATCGACAGCGGAAAGACTTGTGGATCTTTGAAAATATTTTATTTGAATATCAAATTAATTTGTGTGGATCTGAACTGAACCCATAGCCCAAAATGTCTTGATCAACAGCCTAAAAGGCTTACATAAAAATCCATCTTCATAAACTCGTTTTAAGGTGTAGCGAAACGCAACGGGCCATCTAGTGGCCTAGTAACTCCCTCTAAACTTTCGATCTTTGATGATTTTAAATAAACACATTTTTTTTTTTTGCATTCAGCGTTCTTTCTTTTAACGACATGCACTACCCACTCCGTTTTGTTGTTAGCAGTTTTGCTTATAATCTCATGTTTTCATAATTAATAAAGCATTAAAGCAACAAAGTACAATAAGCTGCAAGGAGCTGTTATAGCCAACTAGAAAATAACAGCAAAAACAAGAACACCAACAAGGGCTACATCAGCAGTGAGAACATCAGGAAAGACAACTTAATATCCCATCACTTGCCACAAAAGAATAAAGATAAACATTAAAATTTAAATGGAATTTATAATTAAGAAAAGGATAATAACAAACAGTATTAATTTAAATATTAAAGTAGACTGACTGCCAGTTAGTCCACATAGTCCTGCACTTTTGGTTTTACACACTACCACTGCATGCTCAATAGAGTGGGATGGTTATTAAAAAGCAAATGCTCAACCTTTTATAAAACCCAAAAAAGTGCTCGCTCACATAAAGGACATGTAACCACATCGACAGGTGTGAATAATAAATAACAGCGAGAAATAAGATTTTTGGGTTACTGTCTTTACAATGACACAAACGAAGTTTTTTTGCAGAGTCTCTTTGAAAAAAAATAAACGACTACAAATTTTCGGATGGCGATAACAAAGATGTATGGCAATGTTTACTTATCATTCCATCTAATGGGAGTCTTATATTGACCTACTTGCCTTACAGCACAGCATAGCCAGCAGCGGAAAACAGTTGCCCTTCCCTTAGATACAAATACTAATGAAGGTTGATGTTACAAGAGCACTTATACACACTCACCTTCCAGCATCTTGCATTGTAGAATTCCTAAAATACATAATTTTGTTCCACGACTTCATTTTTAATCAAAGTAGCAACATAAATTTAAAATCGCCATCCAGAAGCCATGATTCTAGGTTCTACTTAAAAATACAAAAACTAAAATGCTTTCCATGAATTGAGCAGAAAAACCATATATTTTAGAAACTTATTCAGAATCTCTTAGGTTTAGAATAATCGAATCGCTCAAGTAAAAACGTATTTAGTTTGGCCATGCCGAAATTTGGATACCAACAACTATACAGTCAACCTTCTAATTTGTTATATCCCCATTATAATATCGAGAGTTACACCCAGAGAAAAGTTGATATCAAACGTGCTCATTACAGTACCATACGGTATTGATAGTACAGCAACAACGTATGGTACCAAAACAATACCGTATGGTATGGATGAAACATTAAATGGTTAGTACCGTTTGGTATTAGCTATATTACTGAACTGGTATTAGTTTTAATACCAATATGTTATTGGTTTTAGCACCATTAGAATATCTCTAGAATTTGCACAATTTCCATTTTTACCGCTTTCGCACTCAAATTGTATTAAAACATTTTTTTTTTTCATTTTTGTTTGTTTCTCTTTCGAGACGAGCTCAATAATCGGAGATTTTCTCTGCAAATGGACAAGGAAAGCGAGAGATATCAACACACACCAACCTCTATGCCGTTTCGTCTTTACTTAGAAGACTTTTCAACCATATTAGGTTTGATGGCTTCAAGGGCCGTGCGTTGGTATGTTGTATGTGAATCGTATTTATTGCGAAAACGCCTCTATAATATTACAAGTAAAAGCGTGCTAAGTTCGGCCGGGCCGAATCTTATATACCCTCCACCATGGATCGCATTTGTCGAGTTCTTTTCCCGGCATCTCTTCTTAGGCAAAAAAGGATATAAGAAACGATTTGCTCTGCTATTAGAGCGATATCAAGATATGGTCCGGTTTGGACCACAATTAAATTATATTTTGTAGACCTGTGTAAAATGTCAGCCAATTCGAATGAGAATTGCGCCCTTTTGGGGGCTCAAGAAGTAAAATAGACAGATCGAGTTATATGGGAGCTGTATCGGGCTATAGACCGATTCAGACCATAATAAACACGTATGTTGATAGTCATGAGAGAATCCGTCGTACAAAATTTCAGGCAAATCGGATAATAATTGAGACCTCTAGAGGCTCAAGAAGTCAAGATCTCAGATCGGTTTATATGGCAGCTTTATCAGGTTATAAATCGATTTGAACCTTATTTGACATAGTTGTTGAAATTAAGAATAAAATTCGTCTTGCAAAATTTCAGCCAAATCGGATAGGAATTGCGTCCTCTAGAAGCTCAAGAAGTCAAGTCTCCAGATCTGTTTATAGGACAGCTATATCAGGTTATGAGCCAATTTGAACCATACTTGGCACAGTTGTTGGATATCATAACAAACCACGCATACCTCCTTCCGCCACTGGGTAGCCATACTAGCCTTCTATACAATTAGGCAGCTGTTCGATGCTATTTTAGGGACTTAACTCTAATTCCATTGACATCCATGTAACGTAAAGCTTAACACACCTCCTTTGTTAACGATTGACAATTTATCTCCTAAGTTTCGTTTCGTCTATTTTCTTTTCTTGTCCTTTGAAATCTTTCAAAAGAGTTTTTTGTTTCTCTTAGTCAGTCCATCAATGGCTCTTATTTTCTTTATTTTAAATTCTTTTGAAGCTGGCATTCGATAGAAGTGCAATAAAGAAGTACAGTGGCCTCAATCATAATAGATATGAAATAATTAGAAAAATGTGGATAGAGAAAAGTACAAGCGCTCCAAATTTATGAGGTTTGTATGGTGTTTCTGTCTGTTTGCCTGTCCGTCCCTCTGTCTTTCTAACCATGGTAATATGAGCACAAAGTAGACAGCTAATTTTCTCTTTCAAAAGAGTTTTTTGTTTCTCTTAGTCAGTCCATCAATGGCTCTTATTTTCTTTATTTTAAATTCTTTTGAAGCTGGCATTCGATAGAAGTGCAACAAAGAAGTACAGTGGCCTCAATCATAATAGATATGAAATAATTAGAAAACTGTGGATAGAGAAGGGTACAAGTGCTCCAAACTTATGGGGTTTGTATGGTCTCTCTGTCTGTTTGCCTGTCCGTCCCTCTGTCTTTCTAACCATGGTAATATGAGCACAAAGTAGACAGCTAATTTTGATCGGATTTTCTTGACAGACATCTTTTTTGTTCCCCAAATTTGCGATTTAGTAGAATTTAAAATGTATTTAAATTTCTAAAGCGAACTAATTTTGCTTTGCAAATCCCGTTAATAGTCGAGATTTTAAGCAACATTTGCCAATGTAAATCAAATCGTTCCTCATTTCAACGAATAATGACTTTGAACATATGTGCGTATATAGGTTTTTATACCCTCCACCATAGGATGGGGGTATACTAATTTTGTCATTCTGTTTGTAACACCTCGAAATATGCGTCTAAGACCCCATAAAGTATATATATATTCTTGATCGTCGTGACATTTTAAGTCGAACTGGCCATGTCCGTCCGTCCGTCTGTCTGCCGAAAGCACACTAACTTTTGAAGGAGTAGAGCTAGCCGCTTGAAATTTTGCACGAATACTTCTTATAGGTGTAGGTCGGTTTGAGATTGTAAATGGGCCAAATCGGTCCATATTTTGATATAGCTGCCATATAAACCGATCTTAGGTCTTGACTTCTTGAGCCTCTAGAGGGCGCAATTCTCGTCCGATTTGACTGAAATTTTGCACACGGTGTTTTGGTATTATTTCCAAAAACTGTGCCAAGTATGGTTCAAATCGGACCATAACCCGATATAGCTGCCATATAAACCGATCTTGGGTCTTGATTTCTTGAGCCTCTAGAGGGCGCAATTCTCATCCAATTTGACTGAAATTTTGCACATAGTGTTTTGATGTTATTTCCAAAAACTGTGCCAAGTATGGTTCAAATCGGACCATAACCCGATATAGCTGCCATATAAACCGATCTTGGGTCTGGACTTCTTGAGCCTCTAGAGGGCGCAATTCTCATCCAATTTGGCTGAAATTTTGCACATAGTATTTTGATATCACTTCCAACTACTGTGCGAGGTATGGTTCAAATCGGTCCATAACTTGATATTGCTGCCATATAAACCGATCTTGGGTCTTGACTTCTTGAGCCTCTAGAGGGCGCAATTCTCATCCAATTTGACTGAAATATTGCACATAGTGTTTTGATTTCACTTCCAACAACTGTGCGAAGAATGGTTCAAATCGGTCCAAAACCTGATATAACTGCTATTTAAACCGATCTTGGGTCTTGACTTCTTGAGCCTCTAGACGGCGCAATTCTCATCCAATTTGACTGAAATTTTGTACATAGTGTTTTGATATCACTTTCAACAACTGTGCGAAGAATGGTTCAAATCGGTACATAACCTGATATAGCTGCCATATAAACCTATCTTGGATCATGATTTCTTGAGCCTCTAGAGGGCGCAATTCTAGTCCGATTTGACTGAAATTTTGTACATGGTGTTTTGATGTCACTTCCAACAACTGTGCGAAGTATGTTTCAAATCGGTCCTTAACCTGATATAGTTGCCATATAAACCGATCTTGGGTCTTGACTTCTTGAGCCTCTAGAGGGCGCAATTATCATCCGATTTGACTGAAATTTTGCAATTTGGGTTTTGATATTACTTCCAAAAACTGTGCCAAGTATGGTTCAAATCGGACCATAACCCGATATAGCTGCCATATAAACCGATCTTGGGTCTGGACTTCTTGAGCCTCTAGAGGGCGCAATTCTCATCCGATTTTATTGAAATTTTGCACATAGTATTTTGATATCACTTCCAACTACTGTGCGAGGTATGGTTCATATCGGTCCATAACCTGATATAGCTGCCATATAAACCGATCTTGGGTCTTGTCTTCTTGAGCCTCTAGAGGGCGCAATTCTCATCCAATTTGACTGGACGCTAAGTATGGTTATAGTCGGTCTATGTTTTGATATAGCTGCCATATAAACCGATCTTGGGTCGTGACTTCTTGAGCCTCTAGAGGGCGCAATTCTCATCCGATTAGACTGAAATTTTGCACGAAGTGTTTTGGTATCATTTCCAAAAACTGTGCTAAGTATGATTTAAATCGGTTCAAAATCTGGTATAGCTGTCATATAAACCGATCTTGGGTCTTGACTTCTTGAGCTTTTAGAAGGCGCAATTCCTATCCGATTTGGTTGTAATTTTGCACGTGGTATTTTGGTATCACTTGCAACATTTATGCGAAGTATCGTTCAAATCGGTCCATACCCTGATATAGCTGCCATATAAACCGATCTTGGGTCTTGACTTCTTGATCCTCTATAGGGCGCAATGCTCATCCGACTTGGCACAAATTTTGTACCACGTCTTCTCCCATGGCCTTCAACATACGTGTGCAATATGGTCTGAATCGATCTATAGCTTGACAAAGCTCACTTATAAACCGATCTCCCGATTTTGCTTCTTGAGCCCCGAATGGGACTATAACTTGATATGGCTCCTCCTCCGTCCATATTCATTGTTATTGGTTTGCCTAAAAAGAGATACTGCGCAAAGAACTCGACAGCTGCGATCCATGGTGAAGGGTATATAAGATTCGGCCCGGCCGAACTTAGCACGCTCTTACTTGTTTTTATATAGTTTCACATGTGCAAGGATACTCTAGTATATATTTATATGTTCGAATTTATATGTATATAGATTGTCATTACTTTTTACAACATGTTTTCGTAGTCTTAGACATTCCGTTTTTATGCTCCTTATTGCAAAACATGTGTGTTTGTGTGCGTTGTAGTATAATAGTGTGGCCTTATCTGAGTACGTCCGTCTTAGTGCACAACTATCGTAAGTACCCAAAACGGAGAAAAGAAGAAGGACCAAGTTTTTTTTTAGGTTAATTGCTTACGATTGCCGAGGATGTTATAGAAACTCCATAATAAAAGTGGAATGACAAAAGAGCAGCAGTAGCAGCAGCAGCAGCAGCAGCGGCAACTGCAAAATAAAATATTTGCAACAAACATTGTAGAGGCCATAACGCCAAGCCATGGTGAGCAAAACGACCTAGGGACAAACTGAATTACCAAGCAAACACAGGATGGGGCGGTTTGTGGATTTGGTTGTTTGCTAAATCGTGGTTTGCAGTGGTAAAAGTGGCGGCGGCGGCGGCAGCAGCCGAGGTTAGTTTTACTGCCTCAACAGACGGACAAAGATGGAGAGCCAAGAACATGTACATAAGTATGTACATGAATAAATCACGATAGCAGCAGTAAAGATGTTTGACCGTAATAATTGGGTGAATGCACTCGTTTGGGGACAAAAAATTATATGCACCCAGAGATCTTGGACAGAAAAGTCCATGATAAAGAAATTTCAAACTTATTATAAGAATGTGCTTCAATTTAACTTTCTCAAATTGCACATAGCGAATATGACCAAAAAGTAGCATACTCATGTAAACAATTTGAATGTAGTCCATGGAGAAGGTATTGGTACAACATGCATTTTTATACCCACCACCGAAGGAGCCACGAATGTGGATATCAAATTTGTGTTATTGAAGCGCAGAGGTAAACATGTCCGCCAATGATGCTAAAGGCATGGTTTCAAATCCTGGCGAAAACATTGGAAACATTTGAAATGTTGGTTATCCCCTTCTGATGTTGACGGAGGAGGCCACCGTAGCACAGAGGTTAGCATAACCCCCTACAACGTTAAACGCCTGGATTGGAATCCTGGCGAGAATATTCAGAAAAAATTTTTAGCGGTTGTTATTCCCTTCTAATGCTGGCAACATGTGTGAGGTACTTGGCATGTAAAAACTTCTCCCCAAAGAGGTATTGCACAGCGACACGCCGTTCGGACTCGGCTGTAGAAAGCAGTACCCTTATCATTGAAATAAAACTTGAATCGGACAGCACTCTTTGAGAAGTTTGCCCCCATTCCTTAATGGAATGTTCATGGGCAAATTTGCATTTGCAATGTTGCCGACATTGGTGAGGTACTATGCTGCGAGTATGAATAGAAGCCATGTCAAATCTTATCCTCATAGAGGTGTCGCGATGCGGGACGCCGTTGGGATTCGGCTTTAGCATTGAGATCAAATTTGAATCGGACAGCACTCATTGATATGTGTGAAATTGCACTTAAAGAGAATTTTTGCTCTACTCCCTTATACATTTCTTTGGACTTCTATATTGTAGTTGGTAAACATGACCGATTTGGGGTGTACTTTGGAAGTGAGGCGGTCACCTAGACCCTTGGCCCTTAAAGTAAATATAAGCTTCGTACTATACTCAATACGAAGCTTATATATATATACTCAAATACTTTTGATATGAGCCTCATATTATAATAGTCGGTAAATAAGTATTGTTTCATTTGAGCCCTATATTGTCGTGATTGGTCTATATGTCCATTTGACGGGGAGTGCTTTTTGGGGGAGGAGGCCACCGTTGCGCAGAGGTTAGCATGTTCGCCTATGACGCTGAACGCCTGTGTTTGAATTCTGGCAAGACAATCAGAAAAAATTTTCTGCGGTGGTTTTCCCCTCCTAATGCGGGCGACATAAGTGAGGTACCATGCCATGTAATAAGTCTCTCCAAAGAGGTGTCGCACTGTCGACTCGGCTATAAAAAGAGGGCCTCCTTTTCATAGCTTAAACTTGAATCGGACTGCACTCATTGATATGTGAGAAGTTTTCCCCTGTTCCTTAGTGGAATGTTCATGGGCAAAATTTGTAATTTACTTTTTGGGGAGGGATGGTACCTCAGAAATTTTGCCCAAATATGGATGTCATATTCGTGCTCTACTTCCTAATACCTTTCAGTAAAAACCAAAATTGCCATGGTCTATAAATATGTACGGTTTAGAGGGCGTGTTGGAGCTGGGGCCGGCACTCCGCCACATTGCCCTAAAAATAGGTATCAAATTCTTTCTTTACTCCCAAAAACTCTTCATGTGAGACCCATATTGAAATGTTCGGGAAATAAATTTAGTTAAGGGGATTCTTTGGGTCTTACCCATAAACATTTGGCTCCAAAACTGGATTTCTTTTCTACTCTAAAATACCTTTCATTTAAGTCACATATAGTCATGATAAGTCAAAAAAACTATTTGAGGTGTTTTAAGGAGGTTAAGCGCCATCTAGATAATTTAACACAAATTTTAAAGTCATTTTCCCAATCTACTCCCAATATGCTTTCATTTGTGTACCATATAGTCATGGTCGGCTTATAAGCCCATTTGGAGGATTTTAGGGTTGGGAACACCTCCCATTACATGGACTTAATTTTTTATGCCATATTCGTAATCTACTCTCGAATCCCTTTCATTTGAATCCCATAACAAAAACATCCAATATATCTTTTTGGGTGAGTTTTGGGATATGGGCGGCCCGACAAGTACTTAGGCTCACATTTTAATATCATATTCGTATTCTACTCTCCAATAGCTTTCATTTGATACCCATATTGTTCCGATAGGTCCACTCTTGATTTTGGGTTGGGTGTTTGGGGTAAGGGGAAGGGTCCGCTCCCCTTCCGATATCAAAATATAATATAGCCTATGCTTCCTTCCAGTCTGTAAAAATTTCGAGACAATCGTTTCTGTCGTTTTTGAGTCCATACGGAACAAATAATCAAACCGAGTTCCATGTAGTAATGATTGCCTTATATGACCTCCTATACTTCAACCTGATTTAATATGCCAGATTCGTAATCTACTCACGAATACCTTTCGTTTGAACCCCATTTGAACCCCATTAGAACCCATTTGAACATATTGATATGAACGTTCAATTTGTCTGCTTGAAGGAGTTTTGGAATTAGGGCGACTTTCTTTCCCATTTGAACACATTGATATGAACGTTCAATTTGTCTGCTTGAAGGAGTTATGGAATTAGGGCGACTTCCTGGGTACTTGGACCCATTTTTTAATACTTTTCATTTGATATCCATATTGCTCAAAGCGGTGAAAGTGTCCTATTGTGTGGTGTTTTTGGGGGTGGGGAACGCCCGGAACTTAGAGTGAAATTTTTATACAAAGTTTGCACTCTACTGAAAACCCTTTCATTTGCTCCATATGCTCCAACGTCTCATCATCTTCCCCGCATGCCCTACACATGCTATCAATTGCCGCTTCGATTTTACATAAGAGAGCTCGTAGTTTTCTGTGTCTCGTCATGATACCAATAGCTGTACTGACTTCCTTCTTACTTCCTTTTAGTAATAGCCTCGTCTTTTCACGATCTGGATCCCCCTATAGGTTTTTCGCCATCCATGCGCATTCGTTTCCCACGCCTTTAACTCGGACTGCGTCGGCCCAAAAAACTTCGGGTTACCCAAGTTTATTGACGGCAGTCCTCTGGCTTTCACCTCCAAATGATCTGCCCTTTCATTCCCCTTTACTCCGTTATGGCCCGGAATTCAAACAATGCGGATTTTACCATCCTCAGAGAAGGCGTTAATTTCCTAATACTTACACTGCATGAATCTTCGTGACCTTACCGTCCTGGTTGTTATTGCCCTTATGGCAATTTTACTGTCGGTAAAGATGTTCACACTCGACGCCCTCGCGTTAGCACCACACCACTTCACGCATTCCGTAAGCGCCCGCATCTCCGCCTGCAGGACCGTATTATGGTCAACAAATAACAACAACAAATTTTGCCCATGAACATTCCACTAAGGAACAGGGGTAAACTTCTCACATATCACTAAGTGCAGTCCGATTCAAGTCTAAGCTCAATGATAAGGGGCCTCCTTTTTATAGCCGAGTCCGAACGGCGTGCTACTATGCGACACCTCTTTGGAAAGAAGTTTTTACATGGCATAGTACCTCACAAATGTTGCCAGCATTAGAAGGAAAAAACCACCGCTGAAAATTTTTTTTGATGGTCTCGCCGTATTATGGTCAAGTAGTCTAAAACAGATCTCTGTCCCTGGGTTCTTATTGTAGACCTCAGGTCCACTCTGTCCTCTAGCTTTGATCCACCCCTGTATCATGATCTTCCAGATGGCAATTTTGGGGTTCCGTCAATCCAAGATTGTGCCGATGGCAGCAGTGCCTCGCACTCGACTTCAAGGTTCATCTCAGGTATCAGATCGGAAACTTGTTCCCTTCCTTCCAGGTTTCGATTTGCCATCGAAGGATTGTTCTATTTTATGCCCAACCTCGTGCAGAGCAGTCTTCATTCCTTCCATGTTTCCTATCGTCGCCTCGATTATACCGCGATGGGATGAGCTGCTCCCATCCTCAATCCATTATCCCATCGCCTTAATTCTCAAATCCGCAGTGGCTGCCTCACACTTAATCTGTATGTGAATGGATCGGATATTTAGAATAGTTTCCAGTGCCCTAGTGGGCGTGGTCCTCACCGCCCCGCCTATGCCAAGACAATATGTTGTCTGAATCTGTTGCATGGTCCTTATGTTGCAATTTTTCTCCTTACTAGTCCACCAAACTACAGAGGCGTAAGTAAGTGTTGATCTAATCACGCTCCTGTAAAACCAGTGGACTATTCCCGGTTTCAGGCTCCATTTCGAGCCACATAGTGCCCAACATCTGTGAGCCTTCTCAGTGCGCTCCTGGATGTAACACTTCCAATTCAGTTTCCTGTCCAAGATCACACCTAAGTTTTGTATCTTGTCAGATATCGAAATCGTTTGGTGCTTTAAATTGGCCCACCTTCGTCTTCCTCATGAACAGGCATAGTTCAGTCTTCTCTGGGTTAATATTGAGACCTCTGGGTCTAGCCCAGTCATATGCCATATGAAAGACCCTTTCGGCCCTTGTGCATAGCTTGTTTGAATACTACCCCTTAGAAGTATTATAACATCGCCTATATAGCAGACGGGTTCAAATCCCTCTTCAGTCAGCATAGGGGGTCATTTATGGTGGTCACCCATAGGTGTGGCGATAAAATGCTCGACTGTGGTGGTGCCACTTTCTCCCTAATATTTATGTCATGGGACCCGCAATTTTTTCACCTGTTCCTTAGCATATGTTTTATCCAGTCTCTAAGGACTGGGTCCGCCCGGTTCTTGTCTAAGGATTGGATCAGTGTGTCGTTCCGCACATTGTTAAAAGCCCCCTCGATGTCAATGCATACCACCAGTGTGTATGTCTTGGCATCGAAGGATTCTGTAACTCGGATTCAGGCCGCATTTCGAGCCGTCCGTCTACATAGTCCGTCTACATAGTGCCCAACATCTGTGAGCCTTCTCAGTACGCTCCTGGCTATAACACTTCCAATTCAGTTTCCTGTCCACGATCACACCTAAGTATTTGACTGTGTCAGATATCGAAAGGCTGCTCTCATCGGCCTATAAATAATGTGTCGCCAAGCAGTACAACATTTAGGTGGGACTTTATAACCAAATGTCACCGCCGATGGGCAAGTTCCAGACCCCAGTAGCGACCATAATATTCATTGAAAATGTTGGTGTGTCTTTACCAATTTCTCAGTAATAGAAAAATTTTGACAATTTTTCGATTTTGAAAAATGTGAGGTGCCCCCCCTCAAAATAAAATTCTGGCTACGTCCGTGGCTCCATACAGCATGGGCCTTGTAATGTGTTTGGTTGAAAATTGGTATGTATTATAAGTTTATGGCCCCCCCAGTAAATAGCGCTTATATAGGTGCATAGAAAGATACAGCGCTGTGACTTATTCAACCCTAGATGCTTAAATTTGTCTGCTATTTGGCTGAAATCTGTTGTGGGAAATCTGAAACCCAGTATACCCTCTTACATCTGCTCCAAATACCGCAGAGAGAGGTTCATAAGTAGATATAGCCCCCATATAAATCGACTAACCATTGGCTTCTTTCAACTAAATCAGATATAAACTGTGTTAATATGAATACATTTTCAGCGGAATCCATGGTGGTGGTCACCCAAGATTCGGCCCAGCACAACTAAGCAAACAGTTTTACTACCTCGTACCCCGTTAGCGGTATAGAACATGATTCTTTGGCATACAGTTTGCTATGTGGTGTGACGTTTTTTGATTCTGTTAACTAAATATAAGAAATTTAATAGACGGAGGCACAGAGGTTAGCATGTCCGCTAAACGCCTGGGTTCGAATCCTGACGAGAACAGAAAAAAAGTTTTCATCGGTTTTTATCCCCTTCCATGTAAAAACTTCTTCCCAAAGACGTGTCGCACTGCAGTTCGTGTCGTGTCGCACGCCGTTCGGACTCGGCTATGAAAAGGAGGCCGCTTGTCATTGGGCTCAGACTTGAATCGGACAGCACTCATTGATGTGGGCGAAGTTTGCCCCTGTTCCTTAATGGATTGCATTTGTATAGGCTGCATTTTTTACATGACTCATTGATTTTACAGAAAAATAATTTGTTAGACATAAATTTATTATTTATTCTTCTTTTTTGCTATCTATAAAAATTGCATATTAAAGAAAATTTTATAAATTAAGCTTATCCCTGTTCCGGTGTAGCCATACATGCACAATCAATGCAGCACGTATTGTGACATCATACAAGGCAAGTGATTACAGCAGTCTTAATAAAAGGCCAGGTTCACAAAAAATGCATAAAATTTGATGACATATTTCACTTAGCATAAAAATTAAATCAATAACAGCAATAATAATGGCAACAACGGTAATGAATTAAGTCTTTAAATATTTATTTTCACATAAAAATCCACTTACATGGAACAACCAAAAAATAACAAAAACGCCAGCATCAACATCAACAACAAGGACCACTACGAAAATAAAGCAAAACGTGCAGTTAATGTTCGTGTGGTAGGATCCGGCCGCAAATGCCATGATGCCATGTGAGTGAGAGTGAGTGTGAGTGAGTGTAGTGAATGTGTGTCTGTGTGTCTGTGTGTGAGTGCGTAGAATGTATCACTCACAAAACTAAATTACAAATCAGAATGTAATTTTCTCTTGTTCGGTATGTGTGATAATAATTCCATGCTTCGTGCAGTGTCCTTCACAACATAAATGATGATGATGATGACAATGGTGATTTTGATGTCGTTGGCAGTGAAACGTGCGTAAATGAAAAACAAAAGTAAGAAAATTAAAGAAAAAGTTTGAAAGAGCCATCAAAAGGGCCATTTCTATGCTAAACGCCATGGCAAGCAGGAGTTATTTATGCCGTTATTAGGGTAGCGACTTCAAATAGTGATCGGAGACTTTATAAAATCAGAATAACGGAAGAGCCGACTGATGCGCTATAGTTTTGATCGAGTTTTCTTTTGGCAACTGTGTAACTGTAGTTTAAAAAAAATATGAAAAGGTTTCGCACTCTCCGGCCTACTGTTGCACAGCAGGATAGAATCGAAAAAAAACAAGTAAAAATCTGCCATTTGAAAAGCAAATCCAAATTTTGTGCAGATCGGTTAAAAATTATATTTATTGCGGTCTTGTTAATGTAAATTGGGCGAAATATATATTAGAGCTATATATCTAAATCTTAGCCATTTATAATAAAATTTTGCATATATGTTCAGATGTCCCAAGTTTCATGAATATCGGTTGAAATTTGTTGTCACTACGGCTATATAAGTGCAAATCAGGCGATACATAGGTTAAAATCTGCAACAAAACAGTCCATGCCAAATTTTGTGCAGATTGGTTGAAAATTGTAGCTACTACGGTCATTCAAGTGCAAATCGGGCGATACATATATATGGGAACTATATCTAAATCTAGAACGATTTTTATGAAATTTCGCACACATAAGAAGACGTCAAATAAAACACCTCATATCAAATTTTGCAAAGATCGGTAAAAAATTGTGGCTTCTACTGCCTTAAAAGACCATATCGAATGAAAGATATATATGGGGGCTATATCTAAATCTTAACCGATTTTCATGAAATTTTCCACACTTATTAAGACGTCAAATAAAACACCTCGTGCAAAATATTTTAAAGATCGGACTAAAACTGTGGCGTCTACAGCCTTAAAAGTCCATATCGGATGAAAGGTATATATGGGAACTATATCTAAATCTGTACCGATTTTTATGAAAATTTGCACACACATGTACCTCAAATAAAATACCATATTGTGAACATTGTGAAGATCGGACGAAAATTGTGGCTTCTGCAGCCTTAAAAAACCATATCGGATGAAAGATATATATGGGAGCTATATCTAAATCTGCACCGATTTTTTTTCAAAATCAATAGCGTTTGTCCTTGGGCCAAAAAAGTGACATGTGCAAAATTTCGTGACAATCGGACAACAAATTCGACCTGCACTTTGATTACAAGAATACATGGACTCACAGACGGACAGACGGATAGACGGACAGCCGGACGAACATGGCTAAATCGAATCAGAAAAAGATTCTCAGTCGATCGGTATACTTACAATGGGTCTATCTCTTCTCCTTCTTAGCGTTGCAAACAAATGCATAAATCTATAATACCCTGTACCACAGTGGTGGTGTGGGTTATAAAAATACCAATGCTGAACTGCTGCGCAAGCAGGCAGGCTGTTGGCTAATACATTTGCAGGGAACTCTTTCCTGCCGGATAGCAACTACTCCCCTCAGTCGAAAATGTATCTGGCGTCATGCCCCAAATATTTTTCGAACTCGTGGATTTAAAGAGTTATTGAGAGAAGTGTTCTCAACACTTGTCTTGCTCAGGTGTTTTTCGACGCTCGCTCGTCCATTACGCAACCTTTTCAACCTTGCCTTCTGTGTGGGAGTCTTCCCGTCGGGTTGGAAGTTTGCGAACGTTCAGTCAATACCCAAGAAGGGTAAGGCAAACAACCCAGCGAATTATTGGCCAATTGTGAATGCTACGCTCTCTTCAAGGTCATGGGACAGCATGTTTAACCACCATCTTGTGAAGTATTTAGAGTCTAATGGCCTTCTTAGCGACCAACAGTATGGGTTCCGCAGAAATCGCTCTACGGGCGACCTCATGGCACTTCTGTCGGAACGTTGGAGTCGCTCAATCCACCAGTTTGGTGAGAGTAAGGTTGTGCCTCTGGATATCTCCAGGGCATTTGATAGGGTCTGGCACGGTGCACTACTATCAAATCTTGTCGCATTTGGTGTCGGTAATGGCTAAGCATATATTCGAAGTATCGAAAGAAGCATTCAAGTGTTTAGGCTTCCTTAAACGGTGTAAGAATCAGTTCACTCCGTCTGATCTTCTTAACATCTACACATACTTTCATAGAGCCGAGAATTGAGTACAACTCACATGTATGGGCTGGAGCTTTAAAATTATCGCTGGAGCTACTGGACCGTGTACAGAGGAGAGCGATGGCGTTGATTGGGGACAGTGGGGTATCCAACTCTATTACCCCCCTTCATCATCGTCGCAATGTGGGTTGTTTGGCGCTAAAAACCACCCGAATTTTTTCACACAATTATCTATTTTGAAGTACTTATAGCAACCGTTTAAATTGACATATCTTGTTTAGATTTCACTTGAAACTCCTTGAACGATGTATTTTTATTGAAGACTTATCAATGAAAATACTGATTTTTTAGCAAAAAAATCAAAATTTTCTAATTTTTTGGTTTCCAAACTAAATATCTTTTAGATGAATTATAGGATGTGGACATCTTTTGCTGCAAAGTCTTTGTAAATTTTGTCGTCAATCCAAATCATGCATCGAAATGAAAATCGAACAACAAATATCTTCTTAAATCGCAATATACAAAGACAGTCTCGCCCGAAATTCCAAAAAAAAAATTAAAAGTTGAATATCACCAAAGCCATGAGAAATATTGTAGACTTCAAGGCACAAGAGATATTGTAGAACTACTTTTGTTGATATCGTCCGGCGCCGACAGCTCTCAGCTCTAACCATTCAAGATTTCAAGGAGATATCCATACCCGCTCTTAGATGGCATATTTTTTACCAGTTTTTTTCGATTCCATCTCAGTGCGCGTGGACCAAAGAAGGTCGGAGGATTTGAAAGTTTCTGCCTTTAAGGCCCATAAACGGCGCATTTATTGTCCGATTTCGGTGAAATTTGGGACAGTAAATAGGTTAGACCTCTCGACATCATTATTTAGTTTGGCCCACTTCGGTTAAGATTTGGATATAGCTGTCAAATAGACCGATCTCTCGATTTGTGGTTTCGGACTACTAAATTTCCCATGAACATTCCATTAAGGAACGGGGGATACTTCTCTCATATCAATGACTGCAGTGCGATTAAAGTTTAAGTTCAATGATTATGCCCAGTCCGCACGGCATGCCGCATAGCGACAATACTTGGTAGAAAAGTTTTAACATGAAAGGATACGTTACCCAGTCCGATTAAAGTTTAGGTTCAATGAGGCCTACCATTTTATGCTGAGTCCGAACAGAGTGCCGCATAGCAACAATACTTAATAGAAAAGTCTTAACAGTAAGGAGATAACCACAGCTGGAAATTTTGTTGATGTTTACGCCGGGACTTGAAAGCAGGTGTTCGGCGTCACAGGTGGACATGCGGTGTCCTTCTTGTGCCCATAATAGGCGCATTTATTGTCCGATTTCGAAATTTGGTATAGCGAGTTGTATTAGGCTCCCCCTCATCCCTGTTCAACACGGCCCAGAGCGGTCTAGATTTGGATATAGCTGCGATATAAACTGATCTCCCAATTTATGGATTTAGATCAATAAAAGGTGAATTTATTAACTGATTTTGCTGGAATTAGGCACAACAACAACGTTCTGAGTATGGTCAAGAGGCTATTAGGGATATTGTGTCTGAGCCAAAAATCCTTTGGGCGGTAAGAAGTTTCGACTCTTTTAAGTCGCCAGGACCTGATGACGTATCACCGTTTGAATTACAAGCTGTGTCTGATAGACTGGTTCCCTGGCTAAGGGAGATATACTCTGCTTGTATCAGAATGTCATGTATGCAAATGCAAATTTGCAAAAATAAAAATGCAAACTTTGCCCATGAACATTCCACTAAGGAACAGGGGCAAACTTCTCACATATCAATGAGTGCAGTCCGATTCAAGTTTAAGCTCAATGATAAGGGGCCTCCTTTTTATAGCCGAGTCCGAACGGCGTTCCGCAGTGCGACACTTCTTTGGACAGAAGTTTTACATGGCATAGTACCTCGCAAATGTTGCCAGCATTAGGAGGGGAAAACCACCGCTGAAAATTTTTTTCTGATGGTCACGCCAGGATTCGATCCCAGGCTTTCAGCTTCATAGGCGGACATGCTAACCTCTGTGCTACGGTGGCCTCCATGTCATTTATACCTGTGGGATAAAGTGACATGAAGGTCATTTTCATTCCGAAAGCAGGAAAATCTTACCATACGAAGGCGAAAGATTTTCGTTATATTAGCCTGGCATCCTTTATGCTGAAGACTCTTGAGAGGTTGATAGAAACATATCTTAGGGCAAAGATCCCTGGAGATTGCCTGTCGCGGCATCAGCATGCATATAGTAAAGGCAAATCTTCTTAAAAAGCCTTTCATGACCTAGTCGGCTTCATAGAGGGTTCACTCACTGTTAAGGAATATACAATGATAGCATTTCTTGACATTGAAGTGGTTTCAGTAATGTAAAACCGACGTCAATCATAAAGGAGTTGGAGATTCCAGGCATCAAATCTACTGTTAGAAAGTTTATTAACAACTAAGTTACGAAAAGGTACATTACGGCAGGCTTGGGATCTGTGGATCTCAAAAGATGGTCGCGTATGTGGCAATTGCGGTTAGGGGTAAGTTTCCCAGCAGTCTAAGAGATATACTTCAGGATGCTCTACGTGCAACAACAAAGTGGGCTACCGAAAGTGGTCTAGGTATAAATCCGTGCAAGACAGAAGTAGTTCTTTTCAGCAGGAGATACAAGTTGCCTACAGTGGAACCTGTCTCCTTGGAAGCAGAGAATGTTTCATTTATAGAAAGCGCAAAATACCTGGCCGTTTTGCTGGACAGGAAATTGAACTTCAATTCCAACATTGTGGAAAGAGCAAGAAAGGAAACTCTTGTCCTATATACCTGCAAGAGAGCCATTGGCAAAATTGGGGGCTTAGACCGCGTGTCATGCATTGGCTATATACTGCAGCTGTCAGACCCATTATGCTATATGGTGTTGTGGTCTGGTGGACGGCGCTTCAAAAATCCACCTACTGCTCAATACTCAACCGGATCCAGGGGATGGCTTGTTTGTGCATTACATACGCACCTGTTCTGGGTGCGGGGCCACAAAGATATCCCAGGGAATTGTAAAGCGGAGGAGCTTGCGAGACTAGGAACCTACACATTCCAGGGATACTAGAATCTGTGGGTATGCCTCTAACGACATGTAAGCTAAGTTTTCAGGACCAGGACCGAAGGATAACCAATGATAGATGGTGACAAAGAAGGCGCTGTGAGCATTTGAAAACTATGTGGCCTAATCTAGACTTGAAGAGGTCTACCGCCTCCGAAGGAACTACGTCTCACACATTGTGTCCGTCATGACAGGTCACTGTCGAATCGGAAACATGCTGACAGACTGAAGGTTGCCCGTAACGACTTTTGCAGAAGCTGTGAGGGCATCAAAGAAGAAAAGGCTATAGAACACCTTCTGCGTGTGTATCCCGCACTAGAAGTCAGAAGGAGTTTCACATTAGGTTCTCATTTCTTTGAGAACCTATCTGATTTAGCGGATGTGAACATTCACAAGTCATTGGGCTTTTTAAAGCGATCTGGATGGTTCAACGGTAGGACTAGAAGGCATCTTCCTTCTTCTGTTCCTGTGGTATCAAAATGGACGAAAACGTCTAAGTGAGTCTGATGGCAGACTGCCACTTAACCCTAACCTAACATATGGTCAAGATCGAGCTATATAGCTGCCATATGTACCGACCTCCCGATTTAAGTTCTTGGGACGATTAAAGCACGTTTTTTATCCGATTTCGCTGAAATTTGACACAGTGGTCTGTGCCAAGTTCCACGACATTCGTGTTCAATATGATTCAGATCGGTCTATGTTTGGAACAAGTTTTTTTCCAAATAAATAGGTTTATAATATACCGGCATAACTACAGATCGCCTCATTAGATCGACTTAATCGAAATTAAAAACCTTAACCCACTTAAATTTCCAAAATAATCTTAAGGCCTCCATTGTTTGCAACCTTTGCCAAACCCAACCGTCAAGTTTTTGGAATTTGCTTGGGCGTTTGTTCTTCACAATGTTAGTGTTGTTGCGCGTTTTTTCTTTGCTTCGCATAAAAATTGTAGCCGAAGTGGAAAACAGCATGTGTTTTATTTACAACTACAACCATATCACCACGATTTGCCAACAACGGCCCAGAAAAAAAGTAATAATGACAAAAACTCGGCATGACATTAAAACGGCACTCAAAACAATGACCACGAAAAAATCATAAACAATGACCAACATCACGTTTACACATACAGAAAAAAAAACTCACATACAGAGACACACACACACACTTGCACACATAGTTACACCTTAGTGCTGGCATGTTGCCACACAGATAAAGAAAGTTCTCTACATGCAAGGAAGCGACCGTTTCGAAATCGCCACCATACCACATAAACAAAAGTCCACATAAATACTCGTACACTCACATATAAGCACAGCGGATGACATGCACACACCACAGTAAACTTTCATAAATATTAAACGTGCACAACCAGTTTTGCTAAAAGTAGTTTTCAGTTTCTAAAAAAGACAATACTTGGCAACTGCAACGCGAATGTCCAAAAGTTTTGGCTTATGTTTTTGCTAGCTAAGGTTTGTTAAATTGCTTCAAGAGTGGAAGAAAATTGAATATAAAACTTTAAGCTTAAAAAAATATCTCACAAAACAGGATATTATTTGGACAAAAACTTTTCTTATTAAGTGATAGAGATAACAAGTAAAAGCGCGTTAAGTTTGGCCGGGCCGCATTTTATATACCCTCCACCATTAATCACATGAGATATGTTCTGCGAGAAGACGAAATGGGTGATTGGTTGTTGTGGGAGCTAAACCTGATTATGGATCTGCTTTTATCATATTTGGAAAGACTGTTGAAAGTCATGGCAAAACTTTCATTTGAGTTCCATATTGCCGTAGTCGGTAAATATGTCCGATTTAGGGGTATTTTGGGGGTTGGATATCAGATATGTTTTCTAATTTTAAATACCTTTCATTTGAGTCCCATATTGTCGTGATTGGCCTTTATATATATTTGGTAGGTTTTGGGGGTGGGGCGTCCCCCCTAGGTACCCCATTCGGAATTTGGATATCAAATTTATGTTTTTAAGTTACTATAAGAGATCACACAAAATTTCGCTTTAATCGCACCACCTATCTCCGATTCTGAAAATTAGGGTAAGGGGGAGGGTCCGCTCCCCCTTCAGATATCAAAAAATACAGTACCCTATTTTGACCACGGGATCATTATCAGTGAAAATTTCAAGAAAATCGGTTCAGCCGTTTCTGAGTCTATAAGGAACACACAAACGCAAATTGATTTTTATATATAAGAATGTACAATAGATAGATTATCTTTACTACCACATTTTGTAATTGTCCGCTTCAAAAATATTTTTTTTTCTGTATATTGATGAACTCAATTAGGGGTTTGTAAGCGTAGGAGCACTTGCATTGAATTTGTAATTCCTTAACCGCTAAATACCATTCCTTTATCTTTGTTGTAGTTGTTGTTGGTGGTGGTGGTAGTGGTGCTTTTGGATAATTTGATGGACGGAATTGGACCACAATGTACGGTAATCGATGTGGCTAAAACCACAAAATAATGATGCAACGTAATTTCAAGTCAACATTTGTGGCATTAAGGATACTACCTCCCGCTCGTTGTTCTTCACTTTGGTGTAGTGCTAACGATTTTTGATATCCTCTCTATGGTCTAACTCGTACGACCCCTGCCCCAGGAATTGGTGACTAAATATGTGACTGTGTGTGTATGTGTGTGTGTGTGTTAATCAGCATCGAGGACGTTTGGTTCATGTTGGTTACACACATGCACAAAAACGAACACATATCTGAGTTTACATATAGCCATCAAAAGCTTTTCTCTCTTTGGCTTTGGTCGGTATGTGAGTGTTTTGGTATATGTATATGGAGCCTGCTCGTTTATGCCATTGTATGCCATAATAAAGGATATTCTTTTTATTCTGCCATACATGACCATAATGGCACTATCACACACATCGAACTATGGACGAATACATATCCAATCGCCTGGGTCATGAGACCAGCCAACTGATGATGGCCCTTATATTCATTAATAAAAGTCGCGACAGGGGCTGAAGTGCTGCAGGCTACTAGAATACTTCTGCTACATAAGATGGACTGTGTGTGGGTAACTGTATGGAAAACGGCGATAACATTGATTGTATTTGTGCATGTCATGCTATGATGGCTTGGCTTATTAGTAGACTGATATAAAGGGAACAAAAATATTAATTTTATTAAAGGCAAAAGGATTAATTTTCATAAGAATTCATTCGATTAATACTTTCGGACGTTAATTGCACGCAACAGTTGATGTGAAGATGATATTAACAAGGATGCGAAAGGGAAACGCGGGTAAATTATTAAATATAAATGCTAGTGGTTTATTGAAAAATGCAATGACTACGAAAACGGCGTTTGAAGCTACATCAGTGAAATGGAAGATTATCTAGCAAGCGCTTTAAATAACAATTTGTAAGGATATAATCATCATAACAGTAAGGCAATGCATACTCATCTTCTCAAAATATTTAAATACTTTCTCAATAACATTGCGAGTTCACCTTCCGGTGAAAGTAGGACTCCCTAAGGGCAACTTCCGCAAGAAAGTTGGACACTTCCCCCCACACAATTTTCGAAATCTGGGCAAAATCTGGTAATCCAAAAACAATGTTATAGTCCAATTCGGGGCTCAAGAAGCAAAATCGGGAGATCGATTTAAATGGGAGCTGTGTCAATCTATAGATCGATTCAGACCATATTGCACACGTATGTTGAAGGTCAGGGGAGAAGCCGTTGTACAAAATATGTGCCAAATCGGATGAGAATTGCGCTCCCTAGAAGCTCAAGAACTCAAGATCCCAGATCGGTTTATTCGGCAGCTATATCAGGGTATAGACCCATTTGGACCATACATCGCATAAATGTTGGAATTGATACCAAAACACCACGTGCAAAATTACAGCCAAATCGGACAAGAATTGCGCCCTCTAGAGGCTCAAGAAGTCAAAACCCAAGATCGGTTTATATAGCAGCTATATCAAGTTATGGACCGATTTGAACCATATTTCGCACAGTTGTTGGAAGTGATATCAAAACACTATGTGCACAATTTCAGTCAAATCGGAAGAGAATTGCGCCCTCTAGAGGCTCAAGAAGTCAAGACCCAAGATCGGTTTCTATGGCAGCTATACCAGGTTATGGACCGATTCGAACCATACTTCGCACAGTTGTTGGAAATGATATCAAAACACTATGTGCACAATTTCAGTCAAACCGGACGAGAATTGCGCCCTCTAAAGGCTCAAGAAGTCAAGACCCAAGATCAGTTTATATGGCAGCTATACCAGGTTATTGACCGATTTCAACCGTACTTAGCACAGTTGTTGGAAATGATATCAAAACACCATGTGCAAAATTTCAGTCAAATCGGATAAGAATACCGCCTTCTAAAACTCAAGAAGTCAAGACCCAAAATCGGTTTATATGGCAGCTATATCAGGTTACGAACCGATTTGAGCCATACTTTGCACAGTTGTTGGATATCAACAAAACACTATGAGCAAAATTTCAGTCAAATCGGACGAGAATTGCGCCCTCTAGAGGCTCATGAAGTCAAGACCCAAGATCGGTTTATATGGCAGCTATATCAAAACATGGACCGATTTGTCTCATTTACAATCCTAACCGACCTACACCAATAAGAAGTATTTGTGAAAAATTTCAAACGGCTAGCTCTACTCCTTCAAAAGTTACAGTGCTTTCGACAGACAGACGGACGGACATGCCTAGTTCGACTTAAAATGTCACGACAATCGGGAATATATTTACAATATGGGGTCTTAGACGCATATTTCGAGGTGTTACAAACAGAATGACGAAATTAGTATACCCCCATCTTATGGTGAAGGGTATAAAAACAAACTTAAAAAAATAATTCGGATCAAAAAACTTGGGGGAACACCCCACTCCCAAAACCCACCAAACGCATATGTAGACCGAACGGCTCAAATGGATAGCAAATTAAAGGTATTTGAGAGTATGGAGGCCACCGTAGCAAAGAGGTTAGCATGTCCGTCTATGACGCTGAACGCCTGGGTTCGAATCCTGTCGAGATCATCAGAAAAAATTTTCAGTGGTGGTTTTCCCCTCCTAATGCTGGCAACATTTGTGAGGTACCATGCCATGTAAAACTTCTCCCCAAGAAAGTGTCGCACTACGGCATGCCGTTCGAACTCGGCTACAAAAAGGAGGCCCCTTGAAAAAACGTGAATCGGACTGCACTCATTGATATGTGAGAAGTTTGCCCCTGTTCCTTAGTGGAACGTTCATAGCCAAAATTTGCCTTTGTATACCCTACTGTGGTACAGGGTATTATAACTTAGTGAATTAGTTTGTAACACCTAAAAGGAAGAGAGATAGACCCATTGATAAGTATACTGATCGACTCAGGATCACTTTCCGATTCGATTTAACTGTCCGTCTGTCTGTCTGTCCGTCTGTCTGTCCATGTTAATTTGTGTACAAACTACAGGTCACAATTTTCATCCGATCGTCTTCAAATTTGGTTTGGGCATAATTTTCGACCTAGAGACGAAGCCTATTGAAGTTGGAAAAAATCGGTTCAGATTTGGATATAGCTTCCATATATATGTTCATCCGATTTACAGTAATAATGCAATAAAATAGTCATTTATTAACCGATTCTCTCGAAATTTGGCAGGAAGGATTTTCTTATGATTCTCGATATTACTGATAAATTTCATAGAAATTGGTTCAGATTTGTATATAGTTCCCAGATATATGATCGTCCGATTTCCAGTAATACAGCAGTAAAATGGTCATTTGTCAACCGATTCTCTCGAAATGTGGCAGGAAGGATTTTCTTAAGACTCTCAATATTACCGGTGAATTTCATTGAAATCGGATATAGCTCCCATATATATGTTCGTCCAATTTGCAGTAATACAGCAATAAAATGGTGATTTGTCATCCAATTCTCTCGAAATTTGGCAGGAAGGATTTTCTTATGACTCTCACTATTACTGGTGGATTTCATAGAAATCGGTTCAGATTTGGATATAGCTCCCATATATATGTTCTTCCGATTTGGAGTAATACAGCAATAAAATGGTCATTTGTCAACCGATTCAGCAAGGAAATTTGGCAGCAAGGATTTCCTTATGACTCTCACTATTGCTGGTGGATTTCATAGAAATCGGTTCAGATTTGGGTATAGCTCCCATATATATGTTCGTCCGATTTGCAGTAATACAGCAATAATATTGTTATTTGTTGACCGATTCTCTTGAAATTTGTTGGGAAGGATTTTCTTGTGACTATCGATATTACTGGTAAATTTCATACAAATCGGTTCAGATTTTGATATAGCTCCCATATATATGTTCGTCCGATTTGCAGTAATACAGCAATAAAATGATCATTTGTTGACCGATTCTCTTGAATTTTCTCGGGAAGGATTTTCTTATGACTCTCGATATTACCGATGAATTTCATAGATATCAGTGGATTTCATAGAAAATTTAATGTCAAAGTCCACTTGGTGGGATTTGCTTGTATATGTGACATCAATGTTCATTTCAACAAAACAAGTTGACAAAGTTTTCTCTTCCGGAACCGCAAATATTTATTGCATAATAATTTTTGCAGTATTTAAAGTATACACTTAATTTCATATGACCACAATACACACACACACACACACTTCCAGCGACAACTCTCACTAAAGCAAAGTGAGCAGTGAAACCACATAAAACCTATACCACAAATTCAATTCATTTGCCACTGCAAAAGTCCAACTATTGCAAGTTCCTGTTTGGTCAATCACATATTCTATGTGATTCTATGTGACATATGAATGTATGTGTGTACATACACTGATACAGACTTTTAACGAAAAGCCAAAATAAATACAAAAGTTTTGGTGAAGTTTTTATCCTTTGAAAAAAATCGCAGTTTAGTGTGTTCAACATTGAAGCCACAGCATTCGATTTTATGGTAGAAGTAAATCGGTAAAAGTTTGACCTCAAAGCTAAAAGACGATACTATTGTTGATCAATATGCGTCAGAAACTGTAGTCAATGGTTTTGTTATTGAGACAAATGAAAACAAATTGCCAATAATTCAATTTTTAACATACAAATTGTCCTAGAATCTAGTTCTGTCATTTGAATTATTTACCATGTAATCATAAAGACGTAAATCGGGGTATTGCTCTTTTCCAATTGAAAAATTTTGTATTGAAAGACCATATTAAAACAAGTAACAAGTAAAATCGTGCTAAGTTCGGCCAGGTCTTAGATCTTATATACCCTCCACCATGGATCGCATTTGTCTAGTTCTTTGCCCAGTATCTCTTTATAGGCAAACAAAGGATATTGAATAAAAAATTGTCATACTATAGGAGACATATCAGGCTATAGACCGATTCGGACAATACTCGGTTTGGATGTTGGACACCATAGTAAAAGTCATTGTGCAAAATTTCAGCTAAATCGGGTAAGAATTGTGCCTTATAAGAGCTCAAGAAGTAATATCGGGAGATTGGTTAATATGGGATATACATATTATCCCAATCGGTTCTATTTGATATCCATATTGTCCCAATCGGTTCAGATGCCTTGCTGGGGTGTTTTGGGGGGTGGGGAGGCCCCTTCAGACACCATGGAATAAATGTTTATGTCAGGTTTGTACTCTAATTTTGAATACCTTTCATTTGATACCCATATTGCCCAAAGCTCTTACTCTTAAATACCTCTCATTTGATACCCATATTGCCCAAAGCAGTAAAAGTGTCCTGTTGGGTGGTGTTTTTGGGGGTGGGGTATCCCCCCGGCACTTAGGGTGCCATTTTTATGCCAAGTTCGTACTCTACTCATAAATACCTTTAATATCAGGTTAAAGACCGATTGAGACCATAATTGGTGCGAGAAGTCATTGTGCACAATATCAGCCAAATCTGATAAGTATTGCGTCCTCTATAGGCTCAAGAAGTATAATCGGAAGACCGGTCTATGTGGAAGCTATATCGGGTTATGGCATAGTTATTGGAAGTCAAAACAAAAGACTTTATGCAAAATGTTTGCCAAATCGGATAATAATTGCGCACTGTAGAGGCTCAATAAGTCAAAATCTGAGATCGATTTATATGGCAGCTATATCAAGTTGTTAACTGATTTTGCCCATCCATAGTACAGTTGTTGCAATTCGTAACAAATACCTCATACTAAATTTCAGCCAAACTTGGATGAAAATTGCGCCGTCTGTAGGCTCAAGAAGTCAAGATTTTAAATGGGTTTATATGGCAGTTATACAAACACATGGACGATATGGCTCATTTACAATCCCATCTTTCCTACACTAATAGGAAGTATTTGCGCTCCTTCGAAAGTAAGCGTGCCTTCCACACGAAGACAGGCCAGACAGACAAACGGACAGACGGTCGGGCGAACGGACATGGCTTAGACCAATACTGTGATATGCTGCGAACGGAATTGCGATGTTAGAACGAGTATAGCCTTATTCTATGATGGAAGGTATAAAAAGGCATTAATGGGTCGACTATGGATTACAATTTGAGAACAGTTACATTGCTAGGAGATAAAACCACAAAGTAAAAATTAGTAGAATTTTTTTCAGAGGCATACAATAACAGTATTTTTATACCCACCACCATAGGATGGGCTTATACTAATCTAGTCATTCCGTTTGTAACTCCTCGAAATATTGATCTAGGATCCCATAAGGTATGTATATTCTTGATCGTCTGGACATTTTGAGTCGAACCAGCCATGTCCGTCCGTCCGTCTGTCGAAATCACGATAGGAGTCGAACGCGTAAAGTTAGCCACTTGAAATTTTTTACAGATACTTTTTATTGATGTAGGTCGTTGGGGATTGCAAATGGGCCATATCGCTTCAGATTTAAATATAGCTCCCATATAAACCGATCTCCCGATAAGACTTCTTGAGCCACTGGAAGCCGCAATTTTTGTCCGATTTGGCTGAAATTTAGCATGAAGTGTTCTGTGATGACTTTCAACAACTGTGCTATGTGCGGTTCAAATCGGTCAAGAACCCCATATAGCTTGCATAAAAACCGATCTCCCGATTTGACATGCAATGCTGAGGGTATATATGTGTGTGAATGGTATTGTCAGAAGTAATGACAGGTATGTCCTAAGTTTTTACTGGGATGTTGTGCCCCATTGAAGTTCGCCAGTTTCTGTCCCTTGCTAAGCTTCATAAAATCCGTTGCATCCATGATAATTCCGTCCGGTCTGTCTGGAAAGTGTAAATCGATATGGTGTTTCGTTACTTCCAATTCCTGTGGGTATGGTCCTATGGTCCCAATATGGTCCTACATTTGGATATCAAATTCGTATTTTACCCTCAAATACCTTTATTTGATCCGCATATTGGTATGGTCAGTAAAAAATTGCTGTTTGTGGGGTATTTTGGGAAAGGGTTAGACCCCCAGAAAATTGGTCCCGAAATTATGTATCAAATCTTGCTCTACCCCCAAATTCCTTTTATTTAAGCCCCACATTGACATGGTCTGTAAATATGCCCGATTTATGAATGTGTTGGGGAGTGGGGTGGTCCCCCAAACACAAAGCCCTAAAAATATATCAGCAACGTGCTCTATTCTCATATACTTGAACCCCATACTGCCATTGGCCTCAAAATTGGATATCAAACTCGTTTTCTAATCTCAAATACCATACATGACCGGTTCATGTTTGTGCGGGGGTGTTTTGGGGGATGGGGCGGCCACTCAGTGACTTGGCTTTGAAAATATATATCAGATTCGTGTTCTACTCTAAAATACCTCTTATTTGAGGTATATTGCAATGGTCAGCAAATACTTAGTGTGGTGTTATGGGGGTGGGGTAGTCGTAGACACTTTTCCCGAACATTGATATCAGATTCGTGCTTTACTTCTAAAGAGCTTTCATTTGAGTCCCATATTGCTATGGTTGTAAATTTGTCTTCCTTAGGGTATGTTCTCGGGGATGGGCGGGCCAACATCTGGATATCAGATTGATATTCTACACTCAAATACCTTTCATTTAAGCCAGATATTGCCATGGTCAGTAAATGTGTCCTGTTTGGGGGATGTTTTGGGAAAGGGATGAACCCCCAGAGACTTTGTCCCAAATTTGGATATCAAATTTGGATATCAGATTCGTATTTTACTCGCAAATACCTTTCATTTGAGTCCCATATTGCCATGTCCGATTTTGGGGTGCTTCGGGGGTTGGGGGGGGGTCCCCCAATACTTGGTACGACAATTGAATATCAGATACGTTTTCTAATCTTAAATACCTTTCATTTGAGTCCCATATTGTCGTGGTTGGTGTATATATATATTTGGTAGGTTTTGGGGTGGGGCGCCCCCCCCTAGATACCCCATCCGAAATTTGAATACCAAATTTTTGTATGTAGGTTACAATAAGAAAGCACACCGAAATTTCGCTTAAATCGCACCACTCATATTCGAAACCTGGCGTTTCTGAAAATTTGGGTAAAGGGGAGGGTCCGCTCCCCCTTCACATATCAAACAATCTTGTACCCTATTTTCACCACGGGATCATTATGAAAATTTCAAGAAAATTGGTTCAGTCGTTTCTGAGTCTATAAGGAACACACAAACAAACAAACACAAATTGATTTTTATATATAAGAAGATCAATGAGTATTATGCGTACATCAAAATATCGGCAAAATTCTACTGTGAAGTCGGGTAACAACTTCCTTAGCTTTAAGGGTAAAGCTTTCGCAAATGACTGACTGAAGGCTGTCTTGGGTATTTGTGCATTGTATATATGTATATTTAATGGTGTGTAGCAAATAGAAAACTCCCTAAGCAATCAAATTCACAAAAGCGTGCAAGCTGCATGAAAAACTACAAACCAAAAGTTACAGCTTGCATGCGAACTTATACACTCACAGAAACCACCACCAATATAAACGTTGGCTCTTTTTTCAAGGCTCAAGTTTGCATGGTGCACCGAAGCATTGCTCTTAAACTGGAAACCGAATGAGAGTAAAACAAGCTCTCAACAGGATACCAATCATTATTATAAGCGGTGATTGCGTTCGTAATGAATAACTAGTTTTAGGATTAGGTTTGATTGTAACTCCTCATGAAAAAGTGTAAAATACTAAAAAACTCAGCTGTTAGCGGTTTTGAACAATAGGCTTGGTTTGGTTGAATGGGTTACCCACCATAGGTGAATTCAGTTTGGCCAATTGTTATAACCTAGAATGAAAGAGAAGAGAAAGAAGAAGTGAGTTCTCGGACAAAATCCAAGGGTTATACACGAATGAATAGAGAATAAGAGCGGGGGTTGAAAAACCCCCATCCCCCGCAAGCACTGAACTACCATGGCCGGAGCTTATGGCACACCCCGTCGGAACCATCCCGTTCTCGAAATAAATTCAGAGGTTATACACGAATGAAAATGGAACAGGAAGAATGGTGAACCAGAGCGGAGGGTGAAGAATGCCCAACCCCCTGCAAGTACGGATGTACCTTCTCCGCAGCTCATGGCAACCCCAGTCGGAACCATCCCGTCCCGTCAACAAACCTCGTACGAGTCCATTTCTCCACGGCATTCGATCATACCAGTGCTCCATAGATCAGTACTGGTCTCACGATGGCCGTATACATCCAATAAATACTTTCGGGGATTATCCCGTATTTCTACTGAACATCCTCCTGCAGGCGTAAAAAGCGCATAGTGCCTTACGGTCTCTCTCCTCGGTATTTCTCTCCCAACCCAGCTTCAAATCGAGGAGGTAAAGTACCTCCTTCGATAATTCCATCGTGATTCCGTCGAAGGACGTTAGTCTGAACTCCGGATCTTGTATCTATGCGTAAAGAGCACCAACTCCGTCTTCCTTGAGTTGGTCCTTAACGCATTTCTGGTAGCACATTGCGATAATCTCCAAGGTGACCCTTCCATGATATCGGTGATCGTCGACTGGAACCTGCCTCAGACGTCGCTAGCTTAAGCGATTATTTTCGTGCCACCCCCGCTGAGGTCCATCAGGATTTCATTTATCACAAGGTTCCATAGAATCGGCGAGAACACCCCTCTTTGAAGCGTTCCTATGGTCACCCGCCTTCTGATCACACTATCTTCCATGTTCGCATTAATAATCCTGCAATAAAGCATATTATTGGTCCACTGGGAGATGATGGGGTGAATCCCCGTGCGATCCAATGCGGAGACTATCGATCATATCTCCAGGTAATTGAAGGACTTCTCAATATCCAAGAAGGCCGCCTTGACCTCTTGACCTCTCGTATCACTTAATGAAGGGCTGTCTCCATCGACGTGTCTTTGAGGTATGCGTGTTATGCCCCACTGAAGGTCTCCGGCGTCACTTCCCCTCCCATCTTCAGGCTAGTCTTTCCAGTGTTTGCAGCATAAACGATGACGGATTAATAGGCCTATAATCTTTCGTCTTGCTGTGGTTTATTTTTCCCGCCTTGGGGATAAATACCACTTTAACTTCCCTCTAACCCTTGGGATGTAGGACCATGCTCGCTCGTAAAATCCGTTCAAGCCAGTGCAATGTGACTTCAAAGGAATCCTACAGCTGTGCAGAGATAATACCGTCTGGTCCTCCGACTTAAATGGCCGGAAAATGCGAAAATGCCCACATTATCTTCTACTCGTCTACGATGTCTCCCTGATGAGGTCATCCCCAAGGCAACATATATAGGTATTGCGATATCTTGATTGCCGGCCTCTTCTTGGCCGAAAGAGAAATGCGTTTCCATCAAAATTTTCACCGTCTCCTGACCACTCTCGGTGTAAGTTCCGTCCTCGCTCTTTAGGGAGCTAGGTGTGCTAGGATCCTTCGGGAGCACTTTACGCAGCCTAGATGCCTCACTAGTGCTTTCCAATTCTTCACAGAATTTCGCCCAGGTACTCCTTTGCTCTCCTTGTCTCATTCTTGAACTTGCCAAGGGAATCGCGATATTCGTGTCAGCCCTTTGCCATGTTCTCCTTTTTGGCCTTATTAAAAAGCCTTCTACTCTTTCTCCAGAGCACCCTCAGCTCCGGTGACCACCATGACGGGCTGGTTTTACGCAGCAGTACTCGTTCGGGACATGCCTTCATAAAGGCCTTGTTCAGGCATTCCGTTACAAAATCCACTGCGACCTCCAGTTCCCTTGCGTCTTCTGGAGGCCCACTAGCTTATGCATCCGTTCCCTGAACTTCTCCCAGTTGGTCCTCCTCGGGTTTCTGTATGACATCCTCCCCCCCATCTCGTGTTCGATCTGAAAACCTATCCTACAGTGATCCGAAAGGAACACTGGGTGGAGCCGCTCCAGTCCAAGACTTTCACCGAGTCACTGTTCGTGACAAGCGTTATATTTTTGACCTGTTCGCTGATCCCGTTGTTACAGAGTAGGGGTGTTGCCCCTATTGCATGCAGCCAGCCCCGTGGATACAATTGGATCAAAAAGTGGTTCACCTCTCTCGTTGGTATTCATGCTTCCCCATAGACTGTGTTGCGCATTGGCTTCAACCCTAGCACAAGGCCAAGCCCCTTCTCGTACCAACTGACGAGGGCCCGGAATGTGTCTGTATGGGGCTTCAACATCGTAAGGTAGGTACATGTAGGCCAGGACGAGTAATGATTTGCGCAGTCTCTCCAAGGCTACTACCGTTAAGTCTACATCCCTGAAACGAGAAATCAGAATAAGCATCAGATCCCTGCTGGTTACGATTCAGATTTCGTGTTCTGAGCTCACGATTCTTGTTACCTCGTAACCACGTTTCGTGAACGAGGGCCACATCAGTGCCATCTCTCCCCAAAGCTCTCAGCAGTTTATCCGTGGCCGCCTCTGAGTGGTGCAGGTTAATCAGCAATAACTTCAGACAGCCCATGTACCCTAGCTCCTAGCTCGGAGAATCTTCTCTTCGATCAACAACCATTTTTCAATGGGTAGCCGACCTTCAGGATTGCTCTGGTCCAAGATAGCCACTTGCAGTTCAGGCGCTGATGACATACTTTGGCCCTTTTTTCCTCAGACACCTGCTCATCGCCAGGTCACTGCCGCTTATTCTATGGACTGGGCGTGGCATTTGAGGGAGATACCCTTGCCGAGAGGACATTCTCCTGACAACCCTTCCTAGCTTTGGTGGCAGCATCGACGAAAGGCCTCTGCTTAACAGTTATGCCCTTATCTGGGCCTGGTGTCTTTTGCTCGATGCTTCCATCTGCGTTCTCGGTTTTGTCTGCAAAGTGTGTGACAGTTCTCCGTTTAGTGGTAGCGTTGTTGTCTGCCCCGGTATCGTCCGATATAGCAGAGAACCGATTACGTACTTTCTGCCGTGGAACTTATGTTCCCGCATCAAATGCTTGTCAGGCATCGTCTGAGTGGGTGGCTCTAGACCCTCCATCTTCCTCAGATACTGTAACGGGCGTTTGTAGCCTTCTTCCCGTTTCAGCCCTTATCTGAGCCTGGTGTCCTGCAGGGGTCTTGCATCTGCGGTCTCTGTTTTGTTTGAAGCGTATGTGACAGTTCTCGTTTTAGTGAGAGTATTGGTATCTGTCCCGGAATCGTGCGAGAGAGAGCAGCGTACGTGCCATGGCAGTAGTGTTCACCACAGACTCGTACTCCCTGACGTAGAACCCATGTTTGCGCATCAAACGCTTGTCACGGATCTTTAGAGTGGATGGCTGTAGAACCTCCATCTTTTTCAGATACCGTAACGAGCGTTTGTAGCTTTCTTCCCGTTTCTGCTCGTCCGTCTTTTATACTTTTAAGTTGTCCGCTTGCGAGGTACCCGCAGGAGACTCCACCAGTTGTTGTGGTTCCAGCTGCTGTCGCATCTGAGAAGATCATCTGACCCGATATCGTCTGATGTAGCAGAGAGCCGAGACGAGAGAGACGTTCCATGACAGTTGTATTCAACATAGACACGTACTCCCTGACGTAGAACCCATGTTTGGGCATCATACGCTTGTCACGGATTTTTAGAGCGGATGGCTATGGAACCTCCATCTTTTTCAGATACCGTAACGAGCGTTTGTAGCCTTCTTCCCGTTTCTGCTCGTCCGTCTTTTATACTTTCAACTTGCGCTTGCGATGTACCCGCAGGAGACTCCACCAGTTGTTGTGGTTCCAACTGCTGTCGCATCTGAGAAGATCATCTGTCCCGGTATCGTCCGATGTAGCAGAGAGCCGCATACGTTCCATGACAGTTGTAGAACTCATGTTTGGGCATCATACGCTTGTCACGGATCTTTAGAGCGGATGGCTCTGGAACCTCCATATTTTTCAAGTACCGTTACGAGCGTTTGTTTAGGGGTGTTTTGGGGGTGGAGTGGTCCCCCAATCACTAAGCCCTGAAAATATGTCAGCTACGTGCTCTATTCTCATATACTTGAGTATTGGATATCAAACTCGTTTTCTAATCTCAAATACCATACATGACCGGTTCATGTTTGTGCGGGGGTGTTTTGGGGAATGGGGCGGCCACTCAGTGACTTGGCTTTGAAAACATATATCAGATTCGTGTTCAACTCTAAAATACCTTTTATTTGAGCCTCATTTTGCAATGGTCGGCAAATTCTTCGTATTTGTGTGGTGTTATGGGGGTGGGATGGCCTCATAGACACTTTTCCCGAACATTGATATCAGATTCGTGCTTTACTTCCAAAGACCTTTCATTTGAGTCCCATATTGCTATGGTTGTAAATTTGTCTTCCTTAGGGTATGTTCTCGGGGATGGGCGGGCCAAAATCTGGATATCAGATTGATATTCTACACTCAAATACCTTTTATTTAAGCCAGATATTGCCATGGTCACTAAATGTGTCCTGTTTGGGGGATGTTTTGGGAAAGGGATGAACCCCCAGAGACTTTGTCCCGAATTTGGATATCAGATTCGTATTTTATTCGCAAATACCTTTCATTTGAGTCTCATATTGCCATGTCCGATTTAGGTGTGTTTCGGTGGTTGGGGTGGGCCCCCCAACACTTGGTACGACAATTGGATATCAGATACGTTTGCTAATCTTAAATACCTTTCATTTGAGTCCCATATTCTCGTGGTTGGTGTCTATATATATTTGGTAGGTTTTGGGGTGGGGCGCCCCCCCTAGGTACCCATCCGAAATTTGAATACCAAATTTTTGTATGTAGGTTACAATAAGAAAGCACACCAAAATTTCGCTTAAATCGCACCACTCATATTCGAAACCTGGCGTTTCTGAAAATTAGGGTAAAGGGGAGGGTCCGCTCCCCCTTCACATATCAAACAATCTTGTAACCTATTTTCACCACGGGATCATTATGAAAATTTCAAGAAAATTGGTTCAGTCGTTTCTGAGTCTATAAGGAACACACAAACAAACAAACACAAATTGATTTTTATATAGCCTTTTTCCCATTTCTGTTCGTCCGTCTTCTAAACTTTCATCATATCCCCTTGCGAGGTACCCGCCTCTTCACCAGTAGTTGAGTTTCCAACTGCTATCGCATCTGAAGAGTCTATCTGAACGTACTCTTCATCTGTTTAATATAGCTGGATTGATCCAATTCTCGAGAGTCCATCGCAGGAACTCTCGCAGTGGGACAAGCCCATGTTGTCTTGTCATATCAGTGTTTTTTTAATGTTGAGTTCAAGAATGGTGTCTGCTGTGTGCTTCTTTGTTGTGTGTAACATGAGGTTGGGACCTGCAGATATATTTTGTCCCTGCCGAACTTGCTGGTTTGGGTGGATTCACGGTACTGGACCATTGACCACCTGCCGAGTTTCTCTTTGTAATATTGCCACTCATGGGATACCTTTAAGTTCAGTTTAATCTGAATCATAGAAAACCATGGTGTACTAAGGCAGTATGATTTCCCAGGTGAATGCACCGACCCTAGATTCAACCCTTAAGCCCCCTCATCGCTACAAGATGGGTAACAAGATAACACGAGGGTTTTGAACAATGTACAGCATAATTCTCATTAGAGTTACCTCGCTAGCCGGGTTGGCAGTTGCTCGGATTGCCGGTGAGGGGGTTGCTTCCCACCGTAGGCTTTGGTCTGTCGCTACTGTGGTATAAATTCTTGATCATCTTCACATTCTGAGTCAATTTAGCCCTGTCCATCCGTTTGTCAAAAGCAAGCTTACTTTCGAAGGAGTGAAGCTAAGCTTCCTATTAGTGTAGGTCGATTGTGATTGAAAATGGGCCATATCGGTCCATGTTTTGATATAGCTGCCATATAAACCGATCTCAGATCTTGATCTTGATCCTCTGGAGGTCGGATTTCTTATCTGATTTGCCTCAAATTTCGCATGTTTTGTTCTGACCACATTTTTTGCAGGAGTTCGCCTCTATGGAATTCTGGGTAAAATTATCCAAATACACTTGTCAACATACTATTTTGTCCTTTTCTCTGCCATGTCTCTCAACGTATTTGTAACCACGAAAACAAATTAGAACATATTTAACGAATGCAATAGAATGCTATGCTCGCTTGCTTTATTTCGTAGCTCGCAACCACGAAAAGAAGTATCATTAATGCTGCATTTGAGATGCGGATAGATGCTGAGGCTGCAGAGTTGGTGTGCTAAGCGCAGAAACGACAAGTTTAAGTGTTCCGTAAAATGAGTCGAAAATTGACATTCGATTTGTGGGACCATTGCACACATACATAAGCATAACCACATGAACACTTTGACATTGCAATGCACATACTTATGCCGGGATAAGAGCAGCATTTCGAATACGTCCTCATCAGTAATGGTAATGGTTGCAAAAGGCACGAAGAAGAAGAAGACGAAGAGCAAAAGGCAAGGAAATGTAAATTTCATATAAGCTCTATGTGTGGGAGTAGATGTTGGGTTGAGAGATGGCAGCAACTTGGCCATGGTGCCAAATACATGTTTCAATGAACATGAATAACAATCAATGGTAACCGCAATCAGTTTTTATGAAAGCACTACACAGTTCCAACACCAACATAGCCCTCCCCACACCATTACCAACAAACCAACAAGCAGGAGCCGTGTGGAAGCATCCAAAAGCATTGAATCAAATATGCCATGGCACGCCCACTCAACCGTCCGTAACCATTACTAGGTACTGGCTTCATTTGCCTGCTACAACCAACTTTGAGTCTAGGAAACTTCTTTTGCATCATTGACTCTAAAGAACCAATACTAACAAATGGTCCCATTAAGCATTAAGCGGCCGCAGTTAAAAAAAGAAATGCCCCCCATGAAACCAAACAGTTTGTTTGCGCGGCATAGATGGGTATTTTAATGATGTACAGTGGATTGAAAATAAGTAGGGCGATGAAAAGTTAAGAAAGGTCATATAATTTCATGTCTTCAGCATGGGCTCACCTATTGAAGTATAATCTTGCAAAATTTTTTGTACCAAGTTTAAGCATGGGTTTTGACCCCAAGCATTTGGATAATCAGTGACAAAGCCGATTGGATTTCATGTGAAACTTCTTCCGTTCTATTGTGATTCAAAAAGGGCCTCACAAGTAAAGACGGGCTAAAGTCGGACGACAGTAGATAAGCGGGCTAAAATGATGAAACTAACATTTTCTTAAATTTCGACCAAAACCAGGACATATTGTGGGAATCATAGAATAAATCAGAAATGAGGTAACAAAAGTTCTAGAAGTGCAAATCGGTTGAAAATCTAGAAGTGCAGCAAATAATAGGAGAATCCTTTATGCCCAATTTCATGTGAATCGGTTAATAAATCACATTATTCACATTATTGCAATATTGGTTCAGATTGAAGCGATTTCGACCAAAGATTTGAGAAGATTGGTTGATAAATGTGTCACGAAGTGAAAGAAAGAGACTCCGTTGCATGAAATGACTACAAGCACCACACAGGCTTAAATGTTTAACTCCGATCTATGTGATGTTCATCGCTGTCACGAAAAGCTTAGCTGCGAGATATCGGACGCGTCCATAGGTTGCGGATAATGGAACGCTCCATACAGAGTAGCTGCCTCTTGCATAAACACTGATATGACAAGGCATGTTATTGGCGCCTTTATATAACCAGTGGCCACCCTGTTCCTGCGGCGTTCGGTCCCCTGGACTGGCACTAGATTACTCACCTAAAGAAGCCTGACAAGAATCGCTACCTCCATATATAGACATGTGCCTACAACAACAACAACTCGGTTGTGCCAAATTTTGTGAGATAACCGATTCTCAAGTAATGTTTGCACGACATTAAATTTTGGACGATATTATTGCATTATTAGGTCAAATCGGACAAACATATATATGGGAACTATATCCAAATCTAAATCAGTTTCTTCCAATTTTAATAAACTTCATCTATATGCCAAAAAAGATGTCCGTGCCAAATTTGAAGACGCTTGGATGAAAATTGCAACCTGTCCTTTGTACCGATGGACAGACAGACGTACAAACAAACAGACGGAGAGACAGACAGTCGGACAGACAGACGGACAGACAGTCGGACAGACAGTCGGACAGACAGACGGACAGACAGTCGGACAGACAGACGGACAGACAGATGGACAGATAGAGGGACAGACAGAAAGACGGACAGACAAACGGATAGACAGACGGACAGACATACGCACAGACAGACGGACAGACAGACGGAGAGACAGACGGAGAGATAGACGGGGAGACAGACGGACATACAGACGGACAGACAGACGGAGAGACAGATGGACAGATAAAGGGACAGGCAGAAAGACGGACAGACAGACGGAGAGACAGACGGACGGACAGACGAACGGACAGACAGACGTGCAAACAGAGGGACAGACAGAAAGACGGATAGACAAACGGATAGACAGACGGACAGATAGAGGAACAGACAGAAAGACGGACAGACAGACGGACAAACAGATGGACAGACAGACAGACGGAGTGACAGACGGACAGACAGACAGACGAACGGGCAGACAGACGGACAGACAGACGGGCAAACAGAGGAACACATAGACAGACAGAAAGAAGAACAGACGGATAGACAGACGGACAGACAGACGGGCAGACAGACGGACAGACAGATGGACAGTCAGAGGGACAGACAGACAAACAGACAGATGGACAGACAGACAGGCAGACAAACGGACGGACAGACTGATGGATAGACAGAGGGACAGACAGACAGAAAGACGGACAGACAGACAGACAAACAGACATACGGGCAGACAGACCGGCAGACAGACGGGCAGACAGACGGACAGGCAGATGGACAGACAGACGGACAGACAGACGGACAGACAAACAGACAGACGGACATAGCAAAACTATGTAGCCTAATATAGACTTGAAGATGTCAAGTGCTTTCCAGTCACCGGCTAAAATATTGGGTTGCCCAAAAAGTAATTGCGGATTTTTCATATAGTCGGAGTTGACAAATTTTTTCACAGCTTATGCCTCTGTAATTACATTCTTTCTTCTGTCAGTTATCAGCTGTTACTTTTAGCTTGCTTTAGAAAAAAACTGTAAAAAAGGTATATTTGATTAAAGTTCATTCTAAGTTTTATTAAAAATGCATTTACTTTTCTTTAAAAAATCCGCAATTACTTTTTGGGCAACCCAATAGAAGTCTCAGTCATTGTGTCCATCATGACAGGTCACTGTCTAGTCGGAAAACATGCTGATAGTCTGACGGTTGCCAGTAACGAATTTTGCAAGCTGTGAGGACTTCGAAGAAGCTATAGAACACCTTCTGTGTGTGTGTCCCGCACTAGCAGTCAGAAGGAGTTCCACTTTAGGTTCTCTCTTCTTTGGGAATCTGTCTGGCGGATGTGAACATTCGCAAGGTGTTGGGCTTTTTAAAGCGATCTGGGTGGTTCCACGATAGGAACTTGAAAGCATATTTCTTCTCCTGTTCCTGTGATATCACAACGGGCGAAAACGTCTAAGTGATTCCGATGGCAGACTGCCACTTAAACCTAATCTAACCTAGGGGTACTGTCTCATCCCTAAAACTCACCAAATGAATATAAAGACAAATCCAGGCAATATGGGACTCAAATATTGGGTTGCCCAAAAAGTAATTGCGGATTTTTCATATAGTCGGCGTTGACAAATTTTTTCACAGCTTGTGACTCTGTAATTGCATTCTTCTTCTGTCAGTTATCAGCTGTTACTTTTAGCTTGCTTTAGAAAAAAAGTGTAAAAAAAAGTATATTTTGATTTAAGTTCATTCTAAGTTTTATTAAAAATGCATTTACTTTTTTTTTTTTTAAAAATCCGCAATTACTTTTTGGGCAACCCAATAAAAAGTATTTTCGTGTAGAATTCGAAAATGTGATCGGTTCGGAAACCTCTTCCTTCCTTTCAGATTTCCTATCGTTGCCTCGATTATACCGCGATGGTATGAGCTGCTCCCATCCTCAATCCATTCTTCCATCGCCCTAAGTCTCATAGCCATAGTGGCTGCCTCACACTTAATCTATATGTCAATGGGTCGGATATCTAGAATAGTCTCCAGTGCCCTAGTGAGAGTGGTCCTGATCGCTCCGCCTATGCCAAGAAAACATGTTCTCGAAATCTGTTGCAGTCCACCAAACTACTTTTTTTACCCTCCGCCATAGGATGGGGGTATACTAATTTCGTCATTCTGTTTGTAACTCCTCGAAATATTCGTCAAGGATCCCATAAAGTTTATATATTCTTGATCGTCATGACATTTTAAGTCGATCTAGCCATGTCCGTCCGCCTTTCCGTCTGTCTGTCCGAAAACATGCTAATTTTTGAAGGAGTAAAGCTAACCGCTTGAAATTTTCGACAAATACTTCTTATTAGTGTAGGTCGGTTGGGATTGTAAATGGGCTATATCTGTCCATGTTTTGATATAGCTGTCATATAAACCGATCTGCGATCTTGACTTCTTGAGCCTCTAGAGGGCACAATTCTTATCTGATATGGCTGAAATTTTGCATGAGGTGTTTTATTATGACTTCCAACAAGTGTACTGAGTATAGTTCAAATCGGTCCATAACCTGATATAGCTGTCATATAAACCTATACGGGGTCTTGACTTCTTGATTGTCTGGAGTGTGCAATTCCTATCCGATTTGGCTGTAAATTTGCACGTGATGTTTTGTTAGGACTTCCAACAACTGTGTTAAAAATACTTCAAATTGGTCCATAACTTGATATAGCTGTCGTATAAACCGATCTGGGGTCTTGACTTCTTGAGCCACTTTAGGGCTCAATTATTATCCGATTTAGCTGAAAATTTGAATGAAGTGTTTTGTTATAACTTTCAACTGATGTGCTAAGTATGGTTCATATCGGTACATATCCTGTTATAGCTGCCATATAAACCGATCTGGGGTCTTGACTTCTTGAGCCACTAGAGGGCGCAATTATTATCCGATTTGGCTGAAATTTTGCATGAGGTGTTTTTGTTATGTCTTCCAATAACTGAGCTTAGTATGGCGCAAATCAGTATATAACCTGATATAGCTGCCATATAAACCGGTCTGGGATCTTGACTTCTTGAGCATCTAGAGGGCGCAATTCTCATCCAATTTGGCAGAAATTTTGTACAACGGCTTCTCTCATGACCTTCAACATACGTGTCTAATATGGTCTGAATCGATGAATAGCTTGATACAGCTCCCACATAAACCTATCTTCCGATTTTGCTTCTTGAGCCTCTACAAGGCGCAATTCTTATCCGAATGAACTGAAATATTACACAATGACTTTTACAATGTTCTGCATTCATTTATGGTTCGAATCGGACTTTAACTGGATATAGCTCCAATAGCATAACAGATCTTACTCAATATTCTTTGTTTGCCTTAAAAGAGATACCGCGCACAGAACTCGATAAATGCGAGGGTATATAAGATTCGGCCCGGTCGAACTTAGCACTCTCTTACTTGTATTTACAGCAATTGTGTATTTTCTTCAAAGGGTGGTTATTACCCCAGAGCCTGAGCGATGCTTTTATAGTTTTTGGATTCCAATACATGTGGGTTCCGTTGCACATATCAGCTCACTACGTTTAACGGGTCCTAAACTACCCCAGGCGACACCGCGAGGAGGTATGTATCCTCAATTGAGATGATGGGGAGACCAATAAAGGCCGAGACCTTACCAAGCCCACTCTGAACCGTTACTTGATACCCCTCATCTCCTACATAACCAGAGGGATTAATTTTAGATCTATGTAAAGTACTTTTGTGAATTTTAATCACAGTAGATACAAGCAACAACCATCATTGTACACTGGCTGTTTTGGACTAGCCAAATTTTTTAGTTCGTATACCTCCCACCACGTTGTGGGTATGGGTACCAATAGAGCTATGGACAGCTAGTATGTATTGTCGAACATATTTTTCTGCGATAGAGAAGGAGAGCCCATTGTCATAGTTGGCGCCTTTCTTTAACGTTTTATCGCATTTCTTTGATATTTGAACTAACCATAGCTACCATAGCCAGCAACGAACGATTTTAGAATGAACGTTTGTTGGATGAGGCTTTACTGCAGGCAGGCAGCAGGCAGGCAGGACATCGATTGCAATACTCGACTAAAAATATTGTTTTAACAATATTAATTGCGGAAGTTGCCATTTGCCTGACCGAAACGTTCTGTTTCATGGTGAGCAGCAGTGTTGGCATAGGCGCGGGGGCGACTAGCAATGTCAAAAACACATTTCTCTTGGCGAGCTCTACCAAAAACTGGCCAAATATTACTTTGTCGAAGCGCGTTTCATTTACAAGTGCTTTTGAGCTTTCATACATACAAACATTAGAGAGTCTTGTTTAATTTATGGCAATGCCGGAAGTTAAATGTCATGAAAAAATTAAATTGTTGGCAATATAAAATTTGCCAAACGGAATTGTTTGGCCAGAGCATCGATGCGTTGGCTCCTTTGAATGTTGAAATTAGTTCTTTTTTGTCGCTATGGTACAGCTGATGGTTGGTTCAACTGATGGTTCTAACACAAAAAACGCCACTAAACCACAATTCCGAATGTCTTTGGCAGTGCCTGAGAATTTATTAATTTTTTTTTGTTTCTGGGTATTCTTGAAGTGGTTCATGGTTCATGTTTTCAGGTCTTCTGTCATGGCGTGCAACTCGCTACAGGATATTGAATTCAGAAAAATCTTCCCCCCTCGAGAGTATGAAATTTTACTATTCGTTTTAATTAAAGTTCAGCAGAATTCATACGGTTGTAGGTGGGAAAAGAAGGAATCATGCATTTGGTAGCAATAGAAGTCTCTTTAACAGGGCAAAGTTTTTTGGGCATATCCCCACAACCATGGGGATATGCTCATTTTGTCATTCGTTCGTTTAAAACATCCATTTGCGACCATGCAAGGTATATAAATAAGGGTTCATCGTAAAATCCTTAGACCATCTAACGATGTCAATTTCTATGCACGTCTTTCCGTCCGTCTGTCAGTTGTAATCACGCCTTTGAGCCTTTGAAAATTAAGATATTAGACTGAAGTTTTGGAAATCGGTTTATATATAGGTACCAGCTGGACAGGTGGAGGCCACCGTAGCGCAGAGGTTAGCATGTCCGCCTATGACGCTGAACGCCTGACGCTGAGCGCCTGACGCTGAGCGCCTGACGCTGAACGCTTGACGCTAAATGCCTGACGCTGAACGCTTGACGCTGAATGCCTGACGCTAAACGCCTGACGCTGAACGCCTGGCGAGACCATCAGAAAAAATTTTAAGCGGTGGTTTCCTCCCCTAATGCTGGCAACATTTGTGAGCTACTATGCCATGTAAAATTTCTGTCCGAAGAGGTGTCGCACTGTGGCACGGCGTTCGGACTCGGCTATAAAATGGAGGCCCCCTTATCATTGCACTTAAACTTGAATCAGACTGCACTTATTGATATGAGAGAAGTTTGCCCCTGTTCCTTAGTGGAATGTTCATGGGTAATATTTGCATTTCCACTAGCTGGACAGGGCCCGCTCCGCTGCGCCTTCTTTCTGTCTCTCTCTTATTCTATCTGAGCTCTGTACTGGCACAGTCAGGAAAAAAGACCTGTTTTGGGGTGCGTACGGCCCTTATGTGGATATTATATTGGTGCTCCACTCCCAAATTTCTTTCATTTGAGGCTTATACTGCTTTGGTAGTCAAATATGTCCGATATAAGGGGGTGTTTTTGGGGGTGATTTGGACCCCCATGTATCAGATTCGTGCTCTAGTCTCAAATACCTTTCATTTGAGCCAGATGTTGTCATTATTGGTTTAAATTTTCATTTGGCGAGCTTTGAGGGTGGGGCGGCCGCCCTAGACATCCCATCCCACCCAATAAGTATACCAAATTTCTGTTTTTGAGTTTTTATATACAAACTAAATTTCACTTAAATTGCCCCATCCATCTCTGGAATCTGGCATTTTGGCAAAAAGGGTAAGGGAAGGGCACGCCCATTAAACTTTTGATGTTAGATCTTCTTCATTCTCTTGGGTTTGGTGGTGGATTGGCATAGCTAAACCCTTTGCACCGAAAGTGGATATCAGATTCATACCCTTCTCCAAAGAAACATATTTGAATTACATATTGCTATAGTCGGTATATATGTGTGGTTTGGGGGGAGTTTATGAGGTGAGGCGTCCCTGAAGCACTTGGCCATAAAACAGATATCAGATTTGAGCCCGTTTTTGCCATTATCACGGTTTGAAGGGAGTTTAGGGGGCGGACCCTGAAATAATATTAGCATCGTGGTAGAACACGGTTTCGTAATGTCAAGCATTTCAGGAGCAAAAACGTGGTCCTGAAAGTGGGTATGAATTTCGTGCTCTGCTCCCAAATGTCTTTCATTGCAAATGCAAATTTTTGCCCATGAATTTTTGCCCATGAACACTAAGGAACAGGGGCCAACTTCTCACATATCAATGAGTGGAGTCCGATTCAAGCTTAAGCTCAATGATAAGGGGCCTCCCTTTTATAGCCGAGTCCGAACGGCGTGCCACAGTGCGACACCTCTTTGGAGAGAAGTTTTACATGGCATAGTACCTCACAAATGGAAAACCACCACTGAACATTTTTTCTGATGGTCTCGCCAGGACTCGAACCCAGGCGTTCAGCGTCATAGGCGGACATGCTAACCTCTGCGCTACGGTGGCCCCCGAAAATGCCTTTCATTTGAGTCCCATATTGCCATGATCGGTAAATACATATGTCCCCCAAACACTTAGTCCTACTCTAATATACCATACCGTTTATTAAAACCCCATATTGGCATTAGTTTAAGGGGAGTTTATGGGATGAGGCGTCAACACTTGGCCCCAAAGTAGGTTATCAAATTCGTTTTCTAATCTCAAATACCTTTCATTTGAGCCACATAATGTCATGGTCAGTAAATATGGACTCTTTGTGGGGTGTTTTGGAGAAGTGATTTAAGCCCCATACTGCAATGGTCAGTAAATAATTGCTGTTTGTATTGGGGAAGGGGGTAGACTCGTCGAAAAGTGGTCCCGAAAGTGGGTATCAATTTCATGCTCTACTCCTTAATACCTTTCATTTGAGCCCCACACTGACCTGGTCGGTGAATATGTGTGTTTTGGGAAGTGGAGTGGTCCACCAAACACTTAGCCCTGAAAATAATTCAGCATCCTGCTATACTCTCAAATATCATATATTAGAACCCTAAATTGCCATTGGCCTCAAAATTGGATAATAAATTCGTTTTATAATCTAAAAATACCTCTCATTTAAACCCCCCATTGCAAAAGTCAGCAAATATGTCCGGTTTTGGCAAATACATCCTATTTAGGGGGTGGGACGTCACCAAAACAGTTGGTCTCAAATTTTGATATCAGATACGTGGTCTACTCCCAAATACCTTTCATTTGAGCCCCATATTTCCATAGACGGCAAACATGACCGGCTTGGGAGGTGTTTTGGGGGATGGGGCGGCACTCAGTGACTTGGCTCTGAAAATACCTATCAGATTCGTGTTCTACTCTAAAATACCTCTTTATTGAGCCCCATATTGCAATTGTTAGCAAATACGTCCCATTTAGATTGTGTTATGGGGGTGGGGTGACCCCCTAATCACTTTTTCCTGAATATTGATAGCACATTCGTGCTTTCGCCCGGGTTGGGGTGGTCTCCCAAAAACTTAGTCCGACAATTGGATATCAGAACAGTTTTCCAATCCTCAATACCTTTCATTTGAGTCCCATATTGTCATGATTGCTCTTTATATGTATATTTGGTAAATTTTGGGAGTGGGGCGGCCCCCTAGGTATCCCATCCGAAATTTAGATACCCAATTTTTTTGTAGGTAACTATAAGACGGCACACTAAATTTCGCTTAAATCGCACCACCCATATCCGAGATCTGACGTTTTTGAAAATTAGGGTAAAGGGGAGGGTCCGCCCCCCCCCTTCAGATATCAAAAAACGTAGTACCCTATTTTGACCACGATGATCCCGTGGTGCACCATCTGTGAAAATTTCAAGAAAATCGGTTCATCCGTTTTTGAGTCTATACGGTACAGACAAACAAACAAACCCAAATTAATTTTTTATCCTCCACCATAGGATGGGGGTATACTAATTTCGTCATTCTGTTTGTAACACCTCGAAATATGCGTCTAAGACCCCATAAAGTATTTATATTCTTGATCGTCGTGACATTTTAAGTCGAACTAGCCATGTCCGTCCGTCCGTCTGTCTGTCGAAAGCACGCTAACTTTTGAAAGAGTAGAGCTATCCGCTTAAAATTTTGCACAAATACTTCTTATTAGTGTAGGTCGGTTGGGATTGTAAATGGGCCAAATCGTTCCATGTTTTGATATAGATGCCATATAAACCGATCTTGGGTTTTGACTTCTTGAGGCTTCTAGAGGGCGCAATTCTCATCCGATTTGTCTGAAATTTTGCACATAGTGTTTTGATATCACTTCCAACAACTGTGAATAGTATAGTCATAATTGGTCCATAACCTGATATAGCTGCTATATAAACCGATCTGGGGTCTTGACTTCTTGAGCTTCTAGAGGAAGCAATTCTCATCCGATTTGGCACAAATTTTGTACAACGGCTCCTACCATGGCCTTCAACATACGTGTGCAATATAGTCAAAATCGATCTATAGCTTCATATAGGTGCTATATAAACCGATCTTGGGTCTTGATTTCTGAGACTCTATAGGGCGCAATTCTCATCCGATTTGACTGAAATTTTGCACATAGTGTTTTGATATCATTTCCAACAAAAGTGAGTAGTATAGTCATAATCGGTCCATAACCTGATATAGCTGCCATATAAACCGATCTGGGGTCTTGACTTCTTGAGCCTCTAGAGGGCGCAATTCTCATTCGATTTGGCACAAATTTTGTACAACGGCTCCTCCTATGGCCTTCAACATACGTGTGCAATATGGTCAGAATCGATTTATAGCTTGATACAGCTCCCATATAAACCGATCTCCCGATTTCGCTTCTTGAGCCCCGAATCGGACTATAACTTGATATAGCTGCTCCTCCGTCCTTATTCATTATACTTTGTTTGCCTAAAAACAGATAATGCGCAAAGAACTCGACAGATGCGACCGTGGTGGAGGGTATATAAGATTCGGCCCGGCCGAACTTAGCACGCTCTTACTTGTTATATATGAGAAGATAATTGCCATATAGACTGATCTGCCATATTTCCCTATTTCGCCGAACTTTGAAATAGTGAGTTGCTCTAGGCCTCCAGATATCCAATCCGATCCGATTATGGTATGTATAGCTGCCATACAAACCAATCTCACATTTAGGCTTTAATTGCCTAAACGGTCCTATACCCATTTATTTCACTGGAATTTAGAACAGTGAATTGTGGCGAGTTTGGTTCACAACAGTTGATATTTCAATGTAGCTACTATAGCTTCAAAAATGGTGCATATTTCACCGAATTTCGACATATAACTCAAGGTGGCGGGTACTCAAAGTTCGCTCCAGCCAATCTTAATGCCTTTTTACTTATTTCTATGAGTTTTGAGATAAATTGGAGCTTTTCAGGTATGTCAGTATGCAATAAGGCTGCTATTCAATGATTATTCTCATTGAGCATCCCAATGCTGCCGGTTGTACGCACCGGATTGACCCGATGGAACCCTTCATCGGTAAGGTCATGGGAGAAGCCGTAGAAGAAGTACCGTAGTGCCCTCTACGCACGCTTCTGGTTCGTGCTGGGATTGAAAAGAAGCCCGGACCCTGGTTCTGTTCGGTTTGCCAGAACCGACTTCATCATCGGTCGGTGTCGATGAGGTGTAACCGGTGCATGCAGTGGGGACATTTTCGATCTTGCTCTGTCCTCTCTTCACTACGGGAGTATAGTCATACTGGATATGTGCTGTGCAAACATAGTCAGCTGTGGGTCACAAGCGTCGTCGTCGTCGTCTTCTGCGCCCTCGTCGTCCGATTATGTGCCTACTGGACCTAAATGCTAGGCGCTTCAAGAACAAGAACTTTAGTCGAATTCCATGGTAAGCCCCTAAGTGCAAAGAAAATAAATTGTCGGTTACGAATCACACAAGCATTGAGCAAATATCAAAATGTTTATCTTTGGGCCCACTTGTCTTAAAATGGCAAATCCGTTAGCCTGTCCGTACATTCAACGTTCCACCGTCTAACCATTCGTCTGAGTACCTGTATGTAAGTCTGTCTGTCCATCTATCTGTTTGGGTTAGGTTAGGTTGAGTAAGAGTGGCAGTTTTTTTCTAAACAGACTTGCTTAGACAATTTTATTACATTGTGATACCACACAAGCGTTGGGCTAAGCCTCTGGTGGCAATCGAACCCACGATCCGCTCACTGGTAATACAAATACGCTGCTAACTTGCCTACTGGGGCGACCTAAACTTTGAATTAAACATTACCAAAAATTCGTACTAATTTATTAAAACTCGATGGACTCCGAAGTGCGATATTGGACTTTTTGATACATCACAATAATTTCTTTACTTTTAAAACTAATTCCTATTGTTCTGCTCATATATTTGTAATGTTTCCATTGCTGTAAATGTTATTTATTTCTTTTCAGGTAAGTTTTACAAATGTCGTGATCGACTGGATAACAGGTACCATTTTGCGTTTTCTTAGAATTTAGTTTAAAATGGTGACTTAATTGGTGTAGTTCTAGCCACATTTTCATGTAAAGGTGGCGATCCTCGTCAAGTTCCTGTAGGTAAGCAAGCTCGTTCCGGTCCAGAGAACCGATCGCTGCTGGAACATGATGGCCATGATGATGTAGGCTATTGGTTATTTAAAGGCGCCAATAACTAGCCTTGTCATATCGATCATCATAGGCACTCAGTATTTATGCAACAGGAACAGCAGATATAATTCTTTTGTAACCGATTCTAGTTTGAAGCACAAAGATAATCGATCTGCTTTTTATTTCTGAAAACGAACAAATTGACGGGTTTTGTTCGGATACACTCTATTAGGAAAGTAGAATTTTGTACGTTTGAGTACTTAAAAATACGAATAAAAAATATCTTATAGTTGTCCAAGGTACCAATTGTCAAGGTACACCACAATTAGTAAGTTTTCTTCCACATGTCGTATTTTTGTCAAGATTGTGATAATGTTTAGCATTCCCCGTTCGATGCATGCGAAAATAAACTATTTTGTACTACATGCAGTGTTGCCACAAGAGCAAATAATTTCCGACCAAAATGTTCAAAAAACCTACCAAATCTACCAACTTGCCAACCACAATTTAAAAATTCTTAAAAATTTACTCTAAAGACAAAATTTAACTATTTTCTCTAAAACGACCGAATTTTGACACCATGTCTGAAATCCCACGTGATCTGTCAAATACTAATGCATGAAAATCCTAACCTCAAAAAAATCACCCTTTAGCTCCCATATATATTTTTCATCCGATTTGACTTTTTAAGGCTGCAAAAACCACAATTTTGGTCTGATCTTTACAAAATTTTGCACGAGGTGCTTTATTTGTCGTCTTCATATGTATGCAAAATTTCATAAAAATCGATTTAGATGTAGATATAGCTGCCATATATATCGTTCATCCGATATGGCCTTTTAAGGCGATTTTACATAAGACGTTTAAATTGACGTTCCAATACGTGCGAAAAATTTCATTAAAATCAGTCCTAATTTAGATATAGCTCCAATGTGTTTATTTCATCCGATATGGACTTTTATGGCAGTAAAAACCACAATTTTGGTCACATCTTAATGACACATACTGTGACGTCAATCTCTATTTGACGCCCCAGTATTGGCACTGCTTTCGATATAACTCCCATATAATCTTTTATCCGATATGGCCTTTATAAGATGTGGAAATCCAAATCTTTTGTCCTATGGTAGGAAAATCTTACAAGGTTCTTAATTGCTATTTCACTAGGTATCCAAATTAAAGTCTGACTAGATTTCGAGATAAGTTCTACATATAAAAAGTACTACATGCACTAGGTGGTGTAGGGTATTATATAGTCGGCACCGCCCGACTTTTGCTTTTCCTTGGTGGCTTTATTTTCCATTTGTATTCAGGTTGACATTTTTTTCTCATTTAAAAAAAAAATCCTTTGATACAAATAATTTCCATATAAATGATAAGTGTAGAAATCATTACAGCATTTGCTGATGATGTTTAGTAAACGGCTTGCTTGTATACCAATTTCAATGACCAAAAGTTGCTTTCATTTACCCCAGTGATTTTGTAACACAAAATTGTAATGCTTTCAACACCACTCAAAGAGACATCAAAAATTGTTAGCATATAACCATCATCGGTAATATTTGTCAGTTTAAATTCCCGCCATGGCGCTGGATGAACTAACCGTGTTTCACCCACCCCACCCCCATTCGTACGTACTTTCAAAACATTTGAATTTTAAATATTTTTTGTACGTTAGAGTGAGTGCTCGAGTGAACTCGTTTAGCCAATAATTTATGCCATTTTATGGAACAGGGTCTCTAATGCCACTCTCACTTCCTCAGCTTTGGCTTGTTCCAAATGAGTCTGCAATGGCTGTTTCAAAATAATGTAATGCTATTTAAATGGCACTTCCGCCACACATAGTACAGCAGCGACACACACACCCATACACACACACATTGCCACTCCCAAACCTTTGGAACTATGTCATTGTATATTCGAGATTAACATTTAAAGACATTGGATGGCGCTCATCTTTAATATTCATAAAGGACATAGAGGACAGGAATTTTAAATACCGGAAAAGGTTTGTTGGTTGTTTAGTGGATACGTATGTGTATGGGTAGCAGGGTGAAAATGAATTTCCATTATGTGTAGTAGTGGTAGTAGTAGTAGTGTAAGTGTGGCTAATGGTGTTGATGGTCTGTATGTATTAACACACAATTGTGTATAAACAAGTTTTGAAATTGAGTAGCTATTTACATTGTCACTAACTGCGAAAATGAATTGGCAGTTAGAGAATAGTGTTTCATAGTTTCATTCCATTATTACGCCAGAGACTGGCTTTTAGTTGAAGGTGGCACAATCCAATTACATATCTCTGCAAACAAATGAGTATGAGGGTGGTACGTGTTAGTCTCCAAAGCTAGGGCAAATTTCAATTTTAGTATATAACACAGTTTAAAGGAGTTTTGTGGGGCTGGGACTAACTATTGCCATTTTGAACCGAACCATTTGAACCATTTTGAACTGAATAGAGAATATGGCAATTCTCTATAAAAGAATATTTAATGAGCAAAAGTCAGATTAGTATTTCAATTCACGTCCAATTCGTGCTCTAGTCTCAAATATCTTTCATTTGAGCCTAATGCTGTCATTATTGGTTTAAATTTCCATTTGGTGGGCTTTGGGGGTTTGGCGGCCGCCCTAGACATCCCGACTTAAAAAAATATACCAAATTTTTGTTTTTGAGTTATTGTAAACAAACTGAATTTCGCTTAAATTGCCCCGCCCATCTCCGAGATCTGGCGTTTTTGAAAATGGCGTAAGCAGAGGATCCATCCATTAAAGCTTGGATGTTAGATCCACTTCATTCTCTTGTGTTTGGTGGTGGATAGGAGTAGCCTATCCCTTTGTCCTGAAAGTGGATATCAAAAACCACATATGATCTACATTTTGCTATAGTTGGTACATATGTGTGGTTTAGGGGGAGTTTATGAGATGAGTCGTCCCTGAAACACTTGGCCATAAAACAGACATCAGATTTGAGCCCCTTTTGCCATAATCCACAAATATATCCAGTTTGAGGTGTATGTAGGGTTGGGACTTATCCCTGAAAAATTATCAGCATGGTGCTCTACTGTTAAATCCTTTTTATTTGAGCCGCAATTGCATTTGGTTTAGGGGAAGTTTATGGGGTGAGACTACACCCGCAAACACTTGATCTCAAAATTGAATATCAAATTCTTTTTCTACTATCAAATGCTTATTATTTGAACCCCTTATTGCTTTAGTAAGCAAACATGACCAGTTTGAAGGGAGTTTAGGGAGCGGTCCCTAAAATAATATCAGCATCGTGCCAGAGCAAGATTTTTTTTTGTTATTTGAGCCCCCTTATTTCCATAGTAAGCAAATATGGCCGTTTTGAAGGAAGTATAGAGGGAGGTCCTTGAAATAATATCAGCATCGTGCTAGAGCAAGCTTTTTGAAGATGGCGATCAAGATATTCAGATTATCCACATTGAAAATCATATTTCAAAGCTACCACTTGGGATAGCACATTTTTAAAGATCCCCAGGTTCTCCTGTGTCTATCCCAATTTGTGGGTGAAAAATCTACCAAAGACCTTTTATTGCTGTCCCATTCTGTCCTGATCGGCCTTCATATATTGTATTATTTTTAATTCCTCTTTGTATTTGGTAGGATGGGTGGATGAGGATTGCCCCCTGACTCATCCTTCCACTTGAGTGCAATATATTCTCGGTCTTCCTACATGACAGTCAGTCCCCCCAACGCTAAGATCCAAAAGACCATTTATTTGAGTCCTTTATTGACGCGATCTACATGTCCTGCTGAACGGCAAGACGTGACCCAGATACTTGAATCCTTATATCAACATTAGTTTCGAACTCTACTGCCATAGATCTTTCCTTTAATTCCCATATTATCCCTATCGAACTACACGTCTTATTGAAGGGTATATAGTGGGTAGATCGTTCCCAGACACTGCCAAATGTGTACAACAGATTCGTAGTCAACTCCCAAAGAACTTTCATTTGATACCCATCACCGTAGCGCAGAGATCAGCATGTACGCCTATGACGCTAAACGCCTGGGTTCGAATATTGGCGAGACCATCAGAATAAATTTTTAGCGGTGGTTTCCCCCTAATTTCCTAATGCTGGCAATATTTGTGAGGTATTATGCATGTAAAACTTCTCTCCAAAGAAGTGTCGCACTGCGGCACGCCTTTCGGACTCAGCTCTAGAAAGGAGGCCCCTTATCGTTGAGCTTAAACTTGAATCAGACTGCACTCATTGATATGTGAGAAGTTTGCCCGTATACCTAAGTGGAATGTTAATGGTCAAAATTTGCATTTACCCATTTTGTGACGTACCCGTTGTGGGGTTTCATAAGGCTGGGGAAGCCCCGAAGACACCTTGGACCAAATTCTTAAAACAGATGTCTACACAACTTCCAAACACCTTTCATTTGATACCCATCTTGTCCCAATCGGTGAATATCTCCTCTAGAGGGTGTTTTGGGTGTGGGGGGTCGTTTAAGATACCAAGGAAAGTTTTATATGCGCTTGAAATAATATCAGCATCGTGCTCTTCTCTCAAATATCAGTTAGTAAAACCCCATATGGCCATTTGTTTAAGGAGAGTTTATGGAATGAGGCGTCTGCCAAACACTCAAAATAGTTTTCTATACCGCCCACCCTTCAGATACCAAAAAATTTAGTAACCTATTTTCACCATGGGCTCATTATGCACCATCTGTGAAAATTTCAAGAAAATCGGTACAGCCGTTTCTGAGTCTATAAGGAACACACAATCAAACAAACAAACACAAATTGATTTTTATATGTAAGATGTCTGCACAAATTCTAATCACTTTTCATTTGATTCCCATATTGTCCCAATCGGTAAATATTCCTCTTGAGGGGTTTTTGGGTGTGGGGGGTCGTTTAAGATACCAAGGAAATTTTTATATCAGCTTTATAGTATACTTTTAAATACCTTTCATTTGATATCCATATTGTCCCAATCGGTAAAAATGTCCCATTTTGGGGGTGGGGAGGCCCCTCAGACACCAAGGAATAAATTTTTAAGTCAGATTTGTATTCTACTTTTTAATAAGTTTCATTTGATACCCATATTGCCCAAAGCGGTAAAAATGTCCTGTTGGGTGGTTTTTTTGGGGGTGGGGAATCCCCCCCCTTCACCTTTTATGCCAAGTACGTTTTCTACTACTAAATACCTCTCAGTTGATACACACGGTGAAGTGTCCTGCAAGGAGGTGTCTTAAGGGGTGGGGGACCCTTCGAAGGGTGACATTTTTAGGCCAAGTTCGTACACTACTCTGAAATACCCTTCAGAGTAGTACCACTACTGTGGTACAGGGTATTATAACTTTGTGAATTAGTTTGTAACACCTAAACGGAAGAGAAATAGACCCATTGATAAGTATACCGATGGATCCAGAATCACTTTCTTATTCGATTTAGCTATGTCCGTCTGTCTGCCTGTTTGTCTGTCCGTCCGTCTGTATGTCCATGTTAATTTGTATACAAACTACAGGTCGCAATTTTTATTCGATCGTCTTCAAATTTGGTACAGGCATGTTTTTTGGCCTAGAGACGAAGCCTATTGAAATTGGAAAAAATCGGATCAGATTTGGATATAGCTCCCATATATATATTTACGTCCGATTTGCAGTAATAATGCAATAAAATGGTCACTTGTTAACCCATTCTCTCGAAATTTGGCGGGACGGATTTTCTTATGACTCTCGACATTACTGGTGAATATCATAGAAATCGGTTCACAATTAGTTATAGCTCTCATATATATATTGTATATCGCCCGATTTTCATTCCTAGGACCATTGCAATCGCATTTATTAACCAATTTTCCCAAAACTTTGTACTACGCCTTTCACATTATCTGAGAAGTTTGCTCGAAATCGTTTCAGATATAGCTCCTATATATATATATATTTGTCAGATTTTGGACAATTTCCAATAATGTTGTCATTTGTCAATCGTAGTTACTACAGTTTGAACATATTTGCTCGCCGATGTCCATCAAAATTGGTTCAGAATTGGATATAGCTCCCACATTGTACTTATAGGGTAGGTGTAGGGTATTAAACAGTCTGCACCGCCCGACTTTTGCCCTTCCCTTACTGGTTAAATACCAATATTGACCCAGTCGGTAAACATGTCCGTAGGGTTGGGTTTCGAAATGGAGCGTCTCCCCAGGTTAGTTGACCCCGTGTTTTAAGGCTACCATGAGGTGGCACAAAAAATATCGCTTAAACCGGTGCACGCATCTCTGAGATCTGGCGTTTTTGAAAATTAGGGTAAGGGGTAGGGTCCGCCCCTTCTTCGGATATAAAAAAATGTAGTACCCTATATTCACCTGAGGCTCAAACTTTGCCATTTGTAAAAATTTCATGAAAATCGGTTCAGCCGTTTTTGAGTCTATCCGGAACAGACAAACAAACAAATGAACACACAAACAAAAATATCACAACAATTTAATTTTTATATAATAGAAGATAGAACTTGCCCAAGATAGTGGGTATACAAAATCCAACCCGTAAAGCTATGTTCATGAGAAATTAGTAATTTACCGTTCTCCTGCCCTAACTTCGCATAAACCTTAGAAGACATTTAAGAAGTATCACATCTAGCCACTAAATTCATCTGCATTTATTGAGCTCCACCTGTCATGCGGCGAAAATAAAAAAAAACAACACGCGAACAGACATTTGTATATGAAATTATGAATACCCTGCGGTAACATTTAGGTCTTCTACATGGGACCAGAAGGCATATTACATTTTTACAAAATTAATAATTTAAATTTACATTTATGTTAAAAATTACACAACGACGAAGGCACATCCTCCCAATACAGCTTCAGGCATAGAGATATGGCCTCTCTGAAAATACCAAATACGCTCCCTTACGAATGGTGCAAATGCACCACCATTTGTTCAACGAATACCGCAACATGAACGAGCCTGTATAACACATGTGTGGGAGTGTATGTTTGTTGATGGAATTAAAATTGTGTTTTGTATGCGTAAATATGGGTATTTTCCGTTCACTTTTCCCTTGTTAAAATAGTGAAGGTGGTAGACTTGTACGTTTTGTTTTGACCGAAATATCCTGCATTTGTTAAAGGGGGTGTTGGGGGGCGGTTGAGTACGGTAGTATGGATGGAAGTAAACAATACCCTGGAGTGAAATTCTATGCAAATGTAAGAAACAAAAACAACAACAACAACACAGTATCCTTAACAGTACCAGCAAACATTGACAACGGCATCAACGACAAAGATACCAATAGCAACAACAACAACAACAACCTGGTCCAATATGTAGCTGCTACGAAAAGCATCAAGAGATAGGTCCATTTGTTTAGCACTCACATTCATATCACAAACGTACCTCTACATACATAGTATGTAGACTTTAACATCAATATCGTTTATTTACTTTATTCTTATGCTGTTTCTACAACAATAACAGCCAAAAACTAAATACTCGTATTGTGTATTTAAATAAAAAAAAAGTTACAACTACAACAAAAAAACACATGTATTTGTTATGAACATCAACTGGCGAGCATCATTGAATGTGCAACCACAACGACGGAGGCAAAGAAATGTCTTGCAACATTTTTGCTCTTTGGCGCACAAATCTCTTGTCTTATATATAAAAATCAATTTTTTGTTTGTTTGTTTGTATGTTTGTGAGTTCCTTATAGACTCAGAAACGGCTGAACCGATTTTCTTGAAATTTTCACAGATGGTGCATAATGACGCCGTGGTGAAAATAGGGTACTAAATTTTTTGATATCTGAAAGGGGGCGGACCCTCCCCCTTACCCTAATTTTCAGAAACGCCAGATCTCGGAGATGTGTGGTGCGATTTAAGCGAAATTTTGTGTGCTCTCATATAGTGGCCAAAAATAAAAATTTGATATCCAAATTTCGGATGGGGTACCTGCCCCACCCTAAAACCTACCAAACATATATTTAGACCAATCACGACAATATGGGACTCAAATGAAAGGTATTTAGGATAAGAAAACGTATTCGATATTTAATTGCCAGACCAAGTGCTAGGGGGACCACCCCAAGCCCCAAAATACCTCTAAATCGGACATATTTCCGACCATGGCAATATGGGACTCAAATGAAAGGTATTTACGTGTAGAATACGAATCTGATATCCAAATGTGGGACCACGTTTCTGGGGGTCCACCCCTTCCCCAAAATACCCCCCAACCTGGACTTATTTACTGACCATGGGAATATGGGGGTTAAATAAAAGTTATTTGAGTGTAGAATACGAATCTGATATCCAAATATGGGACCACGTGTTTGGGGGGCCTCCTCTCACCAAAAACATCCCCAAAGGGGGAAATTTTACGACCATAGCAATATGCGGCTCAAATGAAAAGTCTTTGGGAGTAAAGCACGAATCTGATATCAATATTCGGGAAAAGTGTCTATGGGGCCACCCCACACCCACAACACCATCCAAAAAGTAAGTATTTTCTGGCTATTGCAATATGCGGCTCAAAAGCACATATGGGCACATAAGCCAATCACGGTTATATGGGACTCGGTTTGTTAGTTCCGTATAGACTGAAAAACGGCATAACTGATTTTCTCAAAATTGTGTAGGTTGGTCTGGAAGGAAACATAGGCTATATAATTTTTTGATATCGGGAGGGGGGGCGGACTCTCCCCCTTAGCCAAAAAGTACTACCCAGAAATAAAAGTGGACCGATCATGACAATATGGGACTCAAATGAAAGGTATTCGGGAGTAGATTACGAATATGGTCAGGAAAGAGGAATAGGCTTTATAATTTATTGATAACGGAAGAGGGTGGACCCTCCACCATTACCCCAAAAACACCACCCAAAATCAAAAGTGGACCTATAGAGACAATATGGGTATCAAATGTAACGTGTGTGGGATTAGATAACGAATCTGGCATACAAATTCATGTCAATGTATGGGGGGTCACCCCACCCCCACAATAACGCCCAAAATGGGCACATTAGCCAATCACGGATATATGGGACTCAGTTTGTTATTTCCGTATGGACTAAAAAACGGCATAACTGATTTTCTCGAAATGTTCGCATATTGTGTAGGTTGGTCTGGAAAGAAACATAGACTATATAATTTTTCGGTATCGGAAGGGGGACGGACACTTCCCCTTAGCCAAAAAGTACTACCCAGAAATAAAAGTGGACCGATCATGACCATATGGGACTCAAATGAAAGGTATTCGGGAGTAGATTACGAATATGGTCAGGAAAGAGGAATAGGCTGTTAAATTTATTGATAACGGAAGGGGGCGGACCCTCCACCGTTACCCCAAAAACACCACCCAAAATCAAAAGTGGTCCTATAGGGACAATATGGGTATCAAATGAAAAGTATGTGGCATACAAATTCATGTCGAAGTATAGGAGGTCACCCCACCCCACAAAAATTTCCCCCAATGGGCACATAAGCCAATCATAGATATATGGGACTCGGTTGATTTGTTCCGTATAGACTGAAAAACGCCAAAATCGATTTTCTCGAAATTTTCACATATTGTGTAGGTTGGTCTGGCAGGAAACATAGGCTATCTATCGGAAGGGGGACGGACCCTCCCCCTTATGCCAAAAACACAACCCAACATCAAAAGTGGACCGATGGGGACAATATAGGTATCAAATGAAAGGTATTGGAGAGTAGAATACGAATATGACATTAAAATTTCTAATACCCATCCCCCTTACCCCAAACACGCCGCCCATATCCGAAAGTGGTCCGATGGGAACAATAAGGGTATCAAATGAAAGGTATTCGAGACCAGAACAAGAATATGGTATTAAAATTTGGGTCCAAGTATACAGCAGTATTTTCCACTGATACTTTTTATCGATGTTGGTCGTTGGGGATTTCAAATGGACCATATCGATTGGCTTCCGTATAAACGGATTCCAGTATGATTTCTTAAGCCCATAGAGACGTTAATTTTCGTCCGATTTGCCTTAAATTTTGCACAAAGACTACTATTAAGACTTCCACCCTCTGTACGAAATAAGACCCACCCTCTGAAATCCAACTGTGCCAAGTATGATCCGAATCGGTCTACATACTGTCATAGCCACCGCAATGCCGATATGACTTCTTGCGACCATAGAAGCCACAATAAACCCCCGATTTGATTGTTGCACAATAAAGGGTGTTTTTTAGCTATTATATTTTTGACAACAATGGTTTAAACAGCTCACGCACGTTTAATGTTTTGTTTCACCTTCAAACATCTTCACTTTGGTCTATAATTTAATCATGAATCGTCTTACAAACGAACAACGCCTACAACTTATTGAATTGTATTATCAAAACGCGTTGTCTGTTAAGAAAATTCATAGCGCGCTTCTTGTTTTCAGCGACTAAGCTTATTTTTGGCTCAATGGGTGTGTAAATAAGCAGATTTGTCGATTTTGTAGTGAAGATCAGCCAGAAGCATTGAAAGAGGTACCAATGCAACCAGAAAAAGTCACAGTTTGGTGTGGTTTATAGGCTGGTGGCATCATTGGACCGTACTTCTTCAAAGATGATGTGAATCGTAACGTAACTGTAAATGGTGAGATGATATTAAATTTTTTTGCCAAAAATGCAAGAGCATGACTTGCATGTCATGTGGTTTCAACAATACGGTGCCACATGCCAAACAGCACGCGTAACAATGGACTTATTGAGAGGCGAGTTCGGTGAACATTTTGTATCACGTTCGGCACCGGTCAATTGGCCGCCTAGATCGTGCGATTTAACACCTTAAGACTGTTTTTGTGGGGTTATTTTAAAGCTCATGTCTATATAGACAAGTCCGCTTCAATTAACGCATTGACAGACAATATTGAAGCATCTTTTCGTGAGATACCGGCAGAAATGTTGGAAAGCTTTGCCAAAATTGGACTAAGCGGATGGACCATTTGTGGCGCAGTCTCGGTCAACATTAGCATGAAATAATCTTCAAACATTAAATTATATGCCCCGTACTTTCGGTTCAAATTAATATTCGTGCATTTTTATGAGTTTTATGTGTTTTTGAACTTTCCTATAGCTCTTAAAAAATCATCCTTTAATTCGAATGTGAGCTGAGTTAATAAAAGCTAATTTTTAACGGAATCCATAGTGATGGGTATCAAGGATTCGGTTCGGTCGAATTAAGCACGTTTTTACTTGTTTTTATACAAAAACTTGTTGTTGGTTTATGAATATTTGATGTTGATCTGATAACATGACTTTAATAAAGCAGTGGTGTCAATTTCACAAGGCTGTTATTTATTTTTGCTATGGATGTTGACTACATACACATAGGGCGTAAATTTAAAATAGTTCCTATAGAAATCTTTTCAATATTTTGACTACTTCATCTTTAAGAAGCTTCTATTATTTCTCGATCTGTTGGGAATTTTTTTCGAAATAAACTGAGATAAATCGCGGCTCAACCAAAGTTAACTAACTTTCACTATTTCCTACACTGATAAAAATAATTTTCAAATCAACAACTTTGGTCGAAAAAATAACTATGAAATTTGTTAATTTTCTGGCAACAATTTATTTTGAATCTCAACGACCCAAGGTACAAATTTGTTGTTGAAGCTAACACATAAAAACAACAACAATATGTCCATAAGCAAGGCAAACAAGTAAAAGCGTGCTAAGTTTGGTCGGGCCGAATCTTATATACCCTCCACCATAGATCGAATTTGTCGAGCTCTTTCCACGGTATCTCTTTTTAGGCAAACAAAGAATAAAAGAATGTTGAATATTGGAGACCATAGTAGAAGTCATTGTGTATAATTTCAGCCAAATCTAGAAAGAATTGCGCACTTAAGGGGCTGAAGAAGTAAAATAGGGAGATCGGTTTATAGGGGAGCTGTATTAGGCTATAAACCGATCCATGCCATATTCGACACGTATGTTAAAGGGTCATGGGAGAATCCGTTGTACAAAATTTCAGCCAAATCGGATAATTCTTGCGCTTTTTAGAGGCTCAAGAAGTCAAGATCCCATATCGGTTTATATGGCAGCTATATCAGGTAATGGACCGATTTGAACTATTCTTAGCAAAGTTGTTGAATGTCATAACAAAACACCTCATGCAAAATTTCAGCTAAATTGGATAATAATTGCTCCCTGTAGAGGCTCAATATATCAAAACCCCAGATCGGTTTATATGGCAGCTATATCTGGCTATGGACCGATTTTAACTTTTCTTAACACAGTTGTTGGAAGTCATAACAAAACACGTCGTGCAAAATTTCAGCAAAATCGGATAATAATTGCGCACTCTGGACGCTCAAGAAGTCAAGAACCCAGATTGGTTTATATGGCAGCTATATCAGGTTATGGACCGATTTCAACCATACTCAGCACAGTTGTTGATAGTCATAATAAAACACCTCATGCAAAATTTCAGCCAAATCGTATAATAATTGTGCATTCTAGTGGCTCAAGAAGTCAAGATCCCAGATCGGTTTATATGGCAGCTATATCAAAACGTGGACCGATATAGCCCATTTATAATCCCAACCGACCTACACTAATTAGAAGTATTTGTGCAAAATTTCATGCGACTAGTTTTACTCCTTCGAAAGTTACCATGCTTTCGACAGACAGACGTACGGACGGACGGACAGACGTACGGACGGACGGTCAGACGTACGGACGGACAGACGGACGGACGGACATGACTAGTTCGACTTAAAATGTCATAACGATCAAAAATATATATATACTTTATGGGGTCGTAGATGAATATTTCGAGGAGTTACAAACAGAATGACGAAATTAGTATACCCCCATCCTATGGTGGAGGGTATAAAAACCATCCAACCAGCCAACGCATGTGCTTTGTTCGAGTGGTGGTGTTTTTGTTTTCTTTGTTCGGCTCGCGCTGCTTTGTCTCTTTCGTTTTACTGCTGCTCCCGGGTTTTCCTCTCTCACTCTCACCCTTAAAAACAAATTTTAATAGTTTTGGTGCCGCAGAGTATTGAACTCATGTTTGGTAGTCTTGCCCGCAACCTCTAGCCTACCGACATCATCTTCTTTATGATGAAATAAATCAATAAGTACTGATGGACAGTAATAAGTGTATCAATTAATTAATTAAAAAAAAAAATGTAAAACCCCTCTAAATTTTTTTTTTCTGAACCGGAAATTCATATTTTTTATGCCGAATTTTCTAAAATAAGTTTAATGAAAAAAAAAAATAATTTTTTTTTTGGGCCGACCGGGGGACTCCTTGATTTGCCAGTCATGAATGACATGAGAGTTTTGTGCTCCACGTGGTAGTATGCCTATTTTTACAACTACCTCAACTAAAGAATTTGTTGAAAGTCAACATAATATCAATAATTTTGTCTGTTAAATCTCTTGTAGAGATTTCCTTACGTACTTCAACAAAGAATGTCTTCGATTCAATGCTAAAATTCGTTGAAAATTTAAAGTTTCACATACAAATTTGGTGGTTGGTTTTTTCCAAGAGTTAGTTATTTATATATATTTTACCATACTTTTCATTGATGCCTCGTCAACCGGCATAAAATATTAATGTATGGATGTATACATTTCCGAAAACGTTAAATTTTTGTATTTACTTAAGCACCTACAGAAACACTGAGTGTCGTTGGCGGTTGGGTTTTTGGAGGGTACAAATGGCACAAAGTATTGAATGGCTTCCGAGTTGTTTGCCTGTTGTGTATTGTCAATGTTGTTATAACAATAATTGTTATTGTTCGTTATGCTGCTGCTACTGCCTCAATTCACAACGAAAACAAAAGCAAACTACATATGCATTGTATTCCGTCATAGCATCCATATACACATATAAAAAGTTTTGTCATTCGAAGAAAAATACAAACATTTAACAAACAAATGGATGGGTTTGCAAAAACTAGAGTGTTGCTACTACATTACATTGTGGCAAGATGCTAAAAAGATTAAACTATTTTATCAGGTAAATTGGGATATATGCGTATCTCATGATACCACTATTGATATGAAAGGCAATTATTGAATTGAGGATTAGTAACACTTCTATATAAACAAGCAAAAACGTGCTAAGTTAGGCTGGACTGAATTTTGGGAAGCCAACACCACCATGTATTCCATATGCATTTATTTGAGGGGCCCATGTGTACTTAACATACCAAATTGCCACCAAATTATACAAAAATTTAAACTTCTAGGGGCCGTAGCAGATTAATAGGGAATTTGGCTTATATGGATGTTAAATTGGCTTATAAAAGGTAATTTTTTAGTAGCTATAGAAAAGTCTAAAAAAAAAACACATAAAATTCAGAAAAATTCATGAAATCTTTAATTGAATCGATAGTACGGTCCATATAATTTAATGTTTGAAGATTATTTCCTGCAAATGTTGACCGTGACTGCGTCTCAATTGGTCCATCCGCTTAGTCCATACTCTTTCCAACATTTCGGCCGGTATCTCACAAATACATGTTTTAATGTTGTGTCCCAGTGCGTCAAGTAAAGCGGACTTGTTTGTATAGACATGAGCTTTAACATAGCCCTACAAAAAATAGTCTATAAGCGTTAAATCGCACAATCTAGGCCGCCAATTGATCGGTCCCGAATGTGAAATAAAATCTTCACCGAACTCGCCTTTCAATAAGTCCATTGTTACCGCGTGCTGTATGGCATGTGGCATCGTCTTGTGAAATCGCATGTCTTGCAAGTCAAGTCAAGCTCTTGCATTTTGGGCAAAAAAAAATTCGATTTCATCTCACGATAGCGCTCACCATTCACAGTTACGTGACGATTCGCATCATCTTTGAAGAAGTACGGTCCAATGATGCCACCAGCCCATAAACCACACCAAACTATGACATTTTCTGGATGCATTGATAGCTTTTGCAATGCTTCTAGCTGATCTTCCCTTCAAGATCGACAATTCTGCTTATTTGTGTCAAAAATGAGCTTCGTCGCTGAACACAATGAAGCTCGCAAAGAACTTTCTTAACAGAGCACGTATTTTGATAACAAAGTTCAATAATTTGCAAGCGATGTTCGTTTGTAAGACGATTCATGGTTAAATTCTACACCAAATTAAAGATATTTGACTGGGAAACCAAACACGAAACGTGCGTGAGCTGTTTAAACCAGTTTTGCCAAAAAGATAATAGCTAAAAAATCACCCTTTATTATCCGACCCGTCTATCGATGATCTTACACAGTTTGATTTAGATGGGATCATATTTGAATATAGCCTCCATATAGACCCATCTCCCGATTTAAGATATTGGCCCCAATAAGCGCATATTTTGCAAAATATGCGCTTTATTACAGAAATTTAGCTCAGTGAATTTTTATACCCTCCACCATAGGATAGGGGTATACTAATCTCGTCATTGCGTTTGTAACAAATGCAAATAAATTGAAAATTTTGCCCATGAACATTCCACTAAGGAACGGGGGTAAACTTCTCACATATCAATGAGTGCAAGGGCCTCCTTTTTATAGCCGAGTCCGAACGGCGTGCCGCAGTGCGACTCCTCTAAGGAGAGATGCTTTACATGGCATAGTACCTCACAAATGTTGCCAGCATTGGGAGGGGAAAACCACCCCTGAAAATTTTTTCTGATGGTCTCCCCAGGATTCGAACCCAGGCGTTCAGCTTCATAGTCGGGCATGCTAACCTCTGCGCTACGGTGGCCTCCAATTGCGTTTGTAACACTTCCAAATATTCGCCTAAGATCCCATAAAGTATATATATTCTTGATCATGACATTCTAAGTCGATCTAGCTTTGCTCGTTTGTCCGTCCGTATGTCGAAAGCACGCTAACGAAGGAGTAGAGCTAGTCGCTTGAAATTTTGCACAAATATTTCTTATTAGTGTTGGTCGATTGGGATTGTAAATGGGCCAAATCGGTCCATGTTTTGATATAGCTGCCATTTAAACCAATCTTGGGTCTTGACTTCTTGAGCCTATAGAGGGCTCAATTCTCATCCGATTTGGCAGAAATTTTGCAAGAGGAGTTTTGTTGCGACTTCCAACAACTGTGCAAAGAATGGTTCAAATCGGTACATAACCTGATATAGATGCCATATAAACCGATCTTGGGTCTTGACTTCTTGGCCTATAGAGGGCGCAATTCTCATCCGATTTGGCAGAAATTTTGTACAACGGTTTCTCTCATGACCTTCAATATACGTGTCTAATATGGTCTGAATCGATCAACAGCTTGATACAGCTCCTACACAAACCCATCTCCCGATTTCGCTTCATGTTTTAGATGGATGGCTGTTTGGGCCATCGCATCAGTGCCTTGTGCTGCTGCTGCCAGCGACCCACTTGGACGGGTTTTTTTGATGGTGAATTTTCTGAAGAACTACGAGCGCCACTGTTGGCCATTGCCTTTGTCGACCCCATTGCTCGAACCCATCGTGATTGTATTCGTATGCATGAGGACGCCCCCTGGTTGTGATAACTTGTTACTTCGCCTCGCATATTTTATTCCTGCGGTACCCGTCGTATCTGATGAGCTTGCCCCAATCCACTACCTGGGGAGGCGTTCGATGGAAGATTAGCATGGAACTCCGCACGGAATGTCTTGTAATCATAATGGACGCATTTATCAGCCGATTTCGCTTAACATTAAGGTTGGTGAGCTGTGTTTGGCCCAGTGATATCCGTGCGGACTACAGGTCAATCTGAACCATATTGGATATAGCCTTCATTTAAACCGGTTTTCCGATTCGGTTGCTTCAGCTCATAAAAGGTATATATATGCAACGATTTCCCTGAAATTTGGAAAATTTAGTAGTTTTGTGCCGGACCTGGTCTAGATCGGTCGATGCTATGATTTATTCCTACATGGTGGGTATCCGAGGTTCGACCCTGCCGAACTAATGCGTTTTGGCTTACACCTCCTAGTACATAACGCTTGTGCCTTTCTTTCATAACCATGTTTTTACTTTTTTCACAAATTCATTATCTCTTTTTCACTTAAGCGCGGGCACAGTTAAAAACTTCCTCAAACACTACTGTTTTTAGATGAATGAATGAAATGAATTTTTTATAAATTCAACTACCAAATATTGTACGCATCACTTCGTATGGGAAATGTTCCCTGTGCACCATTTATCCTACTTTAGTGATTATTTGATTGCATGAAGGCAAAGGAATCAACTGCTTCAATATACGTAGTAAAGATTTTGACAATGGCACGTGCGCAAACATTCAGCCACGCACTTTGTAGACACCTTCATTAGCGTTGAAGATAGTTGAGCGGATATATCAACAGACCGAAGAACAATAGAAAACAAACATAGCGAGTGAAATAGCATATGTGTGTGTGTATGTGTGTGTATATGCAGATGCATACACACCTCATCGTATACATCGTACATATGTATGTACACCTACACACAAACAATCAAACAATAATAATAATTTCCGCTCACGTAAACACAACTTTAGACAATTTGACATGTTGCTAATGCGGCATCTTTTCAATATAAACGTTACCTATATACGTACGTACCAACACAAAATCTCGAACCAGCATGTAGCCAAGAATTATAAGATATACCGTCTTGGATCGAAATATTAAGACGATGGTAAACAAATAGAGATTTTATGAATGGAAAGTTATTGATAGACTTATGGAAATGGATTTTAATAAGGTAGTGATTTTTATAGTGGGATCAAATTTTACTTTGTCCAAAAAAGTGGTCGGAAAGTGGAAATTTTTATGAAAGGGTATTTAGCGATTTTTAATCTGGCCATACTTTCTTAGGAATTGGTCTTATTGACTACTGTCTCTTGATTTGTCTTCAGCTTGGCTTTCTTACTTACCTAATCTAGTGCAAAATAGATCGATTGCGGGCAATGTCACATTTCCCAATTCCCTTCCTCAATGCTGTAGCTAAATGTTGGCTTCTTCTCTTTCATAAGTTGAAACATTCATGTTAAACTTTTCTAAATGGAAACTAATCTTACGGTAGAGCATGTCCTGACGATGTCTGTATGTGTGTGAGCGAGCGATATTTAATAATTGACATGCGTATATGGGAATTATTGTGTCAAAATCGGAGGGGTGAGATGAATATTGATGATTTTATTAAATTTTTATTAGACCATAACAAATCCCTAGGATTTTACAACAGTTGAAAACTTTAAATTGCATGCTTACATCTCCATGGATCGTAGAAAGGGAGCCGATTAGCTAAAAGCCATTGAATGGCAGCATTTAAAATAATTTATTGACGATAACATCCGCCTGTTACCCTTTGAAGAATGTGTACACTAGGCCTTGACATCATTGTGGATGACTTCCTCTTTTGCCTTTATCTTCGGTTTGGTTTTTCAAAAACTTAAAATGCCATGTGATAAAAAGAAAATATATACCACGCATTCTATGTTGTAAAGGGTGTATCTTTGCCATAATAAATTATGACCCTTTGTCTGTTTTTTTTCCTGAGTGGTAAAACCTTTTTTTATGAATTTAGTTTGCAAAGCAAGCTGATGTGTGGAAACCATAGAACTGGTCTGGGTTATGGGTTAAAACATTTAACATGAAAGTGTACTGAGAAAATTCAAAGTAACTTTAATCGTTCAACTCAATGGATCATATGAACATATTTGGTTTGCTTTTTGGTATTGAAATTTTAGAAAAATCTGATAAAAATTGATAAGCCCAGATGTCTAAGATGTCATATTGAAAATTTGATTTATATGGGAGCTATGGTTAGTAATGATGGGATCTGGATAAGAAAGCTTTAAGGGGAAGCGGAACTGTTTGCAAGTCATTTCGAATTAATATTTAATCGTTGGGAAAAGCAATCCCGTAATGTGAATACCAAACATGATTATAGAATTGACAACTTGAATATCAAACCGGCAATATATGCCGAACTAAAGCATGTTATTGAAAAGGATCTCAGCTATAACAAATAAAAGCGTGCTAAGTTCGGCCGGGCCGAATCTTATATACCCTCCACCATGGATCGCATTTGTCGAGTTCTTTTCCCGGCATCTCTTCTTAGGCAAAATAGGATATAAGAAAAGATTTCCTCTGTTATTAGAGCGATATCAAGATATGGTCCGGTACGGACCATATGTAAAATTTCAGCCAGTTCGAATAAAAATTGCGCCCATTGGGGGCTCAAGAAGTAAAATAGAGAGAACGATTTATATGGGAGCTGTATCGGGCAATAGACCGATTCAGACCATCATAAACACGTTTGTTGATGGTCATGAGAGGATCCGTCGTACGGATAATAATTGCGACTTCTAGGGATCAAGAAGTCAAGATCCCAGATCGGTTTATATGGCAGCTATATCAGGTTATGGACCGATTTGAACGTTATTTGACACAGTTGTAGGAATAAAAAACGTCATGCAAAATTTCAGCCAAATCGGATAGGAATTGGGCCCTCTAGAAGCTCAAGAAGTCAAATCCCCAGATCTGTTTATATGACAGCTATATCAGGTTATGGACCGATTTGAACCATACTTGGCACAGTTGTTGGGTATCATAACAAAACACGTCGTGCAAGATTTCATCCCAGTCGGATAAGAATTGCGCACTCAAGAGGCTCAAGAAGTCAAGAAAGTTAGTATACCCCCCATGTTATGGTGGAGGGTATATAAAGTAAAAGCGTGCTACGTTCGGCCGGGCCAAACCTTCTAGACCCTCCACCATGGATCGCATTTGTCTAGTAATTTGAATGATTCTTCAAATATATATGAGCTATATCAAGTAATTGAACGATATGGACCGTACTTGTCATGCCGTAGAAGTCATAGAAAAATATCACCACGAAAATTTCAGGCAAATCTTATATATAAAAATCAATTTGTTTGTTTGTTTGTTTGTATGTTTGTTTGTTTGTATGTTTGTTTGTTTGTATGTTTGTGTGTTCCTTTTAAACTCAGAAACGACTGAACCGAGTTTCTTAAAATTTTCACAGATGGTGCATAATGACTCTGTGGTGAAAAGGGTACGTAGGGTACTACATTTTTTGATATCTGAAGAGGGGGGGGCGGACCCTCCCCCTTACCCTAATTTTCAGAAACGCCTGATCTCGTAGATAGGTGGTGCGATTTAAGCGAAATTTCGTGTGCTCTCATATAGTACCCTAAAAACAAAAATTTGGGATCCAAATTTTGGATGGGGTACCTAGGGGGGATGCCCCACCCTAAAACCTACCAAACATATATTAAGACCAACCACGACAATATGGGACTCAAATGAAAGGTATTTAGGATAAGAAAACGTATCTGATATCCATTTGTCGAACTAAGTGCTAGGGGGACCACCCCAACCCCCAAAACACCCCAAAATCGGACATATTTACCGACCATGGCAATATGGGAGTCAAATGACATGTATTTGCGAGTAGAATACGAATATGATATCCAAATGTGGGACCACGTTTCTGGGGGTCCACCCCTTCCCCAAAACACCGCCCAAACAGGACTTATTTACTGACCATGGGAATATGGGGCTTAATTAAAAGGTATTTGAGTGTAGAATTAGAATCTGATATCCAAATATGAGACCAAGTGTTTGGGGGCCTGCCTCTCACCAAAAACATCCCCAAAAGGGTACAAATTTACGACCATAGCAATATGGGGCTCAAATAAAAGGTCTTTGGGAGTAAAGCACGAATTTGATATCAATATTGGGGAAAAGTGTTATAGGGTCCACCCCCACAATACCACCCGAATAGTAAGTATTTTCTGACTTTTGCAATATGAGGCTCAAATAAAAGGGTTTTTAGAGTGGAACACGAATCTGATGTATATTTTCAAGGCCAACTCACAGAGTGGCCGCCCATCCCCCAAGCCGGTCACGTTTGCCGACTATGGAAATATGGGGCTCAATTTAAAGGTATATGGGAGCAGACCACGTATCTGATATCAACATTAGACGCCAACTGTTTAGCGGATAGTTGGCCCCTACCCAAAATAGGACGTATTTACTCACCAAAACAATTCGGGTCTTAAAGAGAGTGGAACTAAGTATTCATAGTTTTTAGGGCCAATACGCCAAACCGGACATATTTGCCGACTTTTGCAATAAGGAGTTAAAATGAGATTAGAAAACAAATTTGATATCCAATTTTGAGGGCAATGGCAATATGGGGTTCAAATAAATGATGTATACAATATGAGAATAGAGCACGTTGCAGTCGCTTATCATTAGCGACTGAAGGTCCTTTTGGTGGATGGAGGATTTGCCGTCGTTTTTCTCCACGATACATGGTTGTGTGGAGAAGTGGTTCGTATACTAAGAAATGCTGGATTTTTATAATAATGTCACCCAAAAAAAAATTTTTTTTTCCAGAATAGAATTCAATTCATGTTCCATGTGAATACGCTTAGGACAGCAAGCAATTATACCTCTGCAAGATATTTTTGTTTCTTGGCTAAAATGATTTATAAAAAATTGCACTGTGCGCCACAAGAATGAATGTGAATAAGGGAGAATGAGAGATTTCAAACCCACCCCCATTATTTCTATATTTGAAATGCTTTTAGGATTTAAAAAGCAATAAAAAACTTTTATTTTTTGTCCTTATTTCTGATGTGGGAGGACAGATAGTGATGTTAGTCTCTCCAAGTTTTTTGGATGCTTGTTTTCTATAATTGGAAGTTATCGTTTGTCATTTCTTGTTTTTTATTTTGTGTGCTTGACATGTCATCAAAAACACATTAACTATGCTCTTATTTGGTTTTCTTTCGGTTTGTTTATTGATGTGCTATGTTGGCCACCTGTAGTGTTACTGGGATACCATCGATAGTTGCGTGAGTATATTTTTCATATTTATATTAAATTTTTTTGTTTTTTGCACTTCTTTAGTTTGGCCACAAAAATTATTTCATTTTGTTTTATTTCATATACCAATGTGGTTTTTATTTATTGCTTATATTAAAAAAAAGCAACAAAAACTCTTTAAAGAATCTCAGCATTTGTAGTGTGATAAATGTTTCAAGGGGTGGGCTGCAATGATCGCGATTTCGGCCTTGTCAGGGGCTCATCAGATTGCTATGCCCCCAAAAGATTACATGCTTCCACCTACTCACTAACTAGAGAGGAGTGCAATGGTAGAAGCATGCCCTTTGAATGAAATGTTGGGTCTTGTTATTCAACCTTTTCCTATAGCGCAAGTAAGAGAAGGTAGGTGGAGACTGCCCTCCACGAAGTTTTACATAAAATAGAAGAATCCTTCGATGCCAAAACGTACACACTAGCGGTATGCATTGACATCGAGGGGGCTTTCAACAATGTGCGGACCGACACACTGATCTAATCCTTAGACCAGTACCCGGTCCTTAGAGACTGGATAAACCATATGCTACGGAACAGGTGGTGAGATTGCGGGTCCCATGACATAAATATAAGGGAGAAAGTGACGCAGGGCACCCCACAGGGGCGTTATCGCCACTCCTTTGGGTGACCATCATAAATAACCTATTACAGATGCTGACTGAGGAGGGATTTGAACCCGTCTGCTATGCATAAGATGTTATAATACTTCTTAGGGGTAAGAATCCGAACCAGTTATGCAGAAGGGCTGAAAGGGCTTTGCATATAGCATATGACTGGGCTAGACCCAGAAGTCTCAATGTTAACCCAGAGAAGACTAAAATCTGCCTGTTCACGAGTAAGACGAAGGTGGGCCCATTAGAGGCGCCACGTTTACTCAACAAAACGATTTCGATATTTGGGAGTGCTCTTGAATAGGAATCACTCCCAAGGTGATTCCTATAGCAAATTGAATTGGAAGTGTCACATCCAGGAGCGTACTGAGAAGGCTCACAGATGTTTTACACTATGTAGACGGGCCGTAGGCTCGAAATGGGGCCTGAATCCGAGAATAGCCCACTGCCTCTACAGGAGCGTCCAATACTTACATACGCCTCAGTAATTTAATGGACTGCGGTCCAGAAAAAGTGTGACGTAAAGCTAGGGGGAACTATATGGACCACGCCCACTAGAGCGCTGAAGGCTTGAGATGGGGCCTTTATGCGAGGATAGTCCACTGGCTCTACAGGAGCGTGATTAGACCCGTACTTACTTACGCCTCAGTAGTTTGGTAAACTGCTATGGAGAAAAAGTGGAACGTTAGGATTATACAACTAATTCAGAAAACATGTTGTCTTGGCATAGGCGGAGCGATGAGGTTCACTTCTACTAGGACAGTAGAAACCATTCTAGATATCCATAGACCATATCCATAGACATACAGATTAAGTGTGAGGCAGCCTTTGTGGCTATGAGACTTAAGGGGATGGCAGAATGGATAGAGGATAGGAGCAGGTCATACCATCGCGATATAATCGAGACGACGATAGGAAACCTGGAAAGAAGGGAATAGGTTTCAGATCGGATACCTGAGATGAACCTTGAATTCGAGTGCGAGGCACTGCTGCCAGCGGCACAGTTTTGGATTGACAGAACCCTAGTATTGCCATCTGGAAAGGATGCATCGAAGCTAAAGGGCAAAGTAGGCCTGGGCCTGGGGGTTTACATTGAGAACTCAGGGACTGAGATCTGTTTTAGACTGCCTGACCATATAATGGTCCTGCAGGCGGAGATTCGGCCGATCACGGAATGCGTGAGGTGGTGTAGTGTTAACAAGAAGACGTCGAGTATGGAAATACTTACGGACAGTTTTCCGGATTAGGCCCGAAGGACAGCGATTAATAGATGGTCACAAAGAGGGGCTCTGGGCATTCCAAAACTATGTGGCCTAATCTAGTACTGAAAAGGTCTACTGCTTTGCTGTCAGTGGCTAGAACAGACGTCCCAATTATCTCATTGCCTTTAGATTTTAATATTTCACACGGTACGCTCGAGAGTATCTTGTATGCGATGGGGAGGAGACTTATTCCTCTGTGGTTGCCACATTTCGTCTTGAATGCTGAGGTTCCAATCATCGGGTATGCGTTCTTCTAGCCAGATTGCGCAGACAAGCTGATGCCTACGTCTATCAGCGTGTCACCTCCGGTCTTAAATAGTTCAGCGGGTAACCCGTCGGCTTCTGCTGCCTTGTTGTTCGGGTCACTGCTACTTGGACCTCATTTTGACTAGGAGGTAAACATTCTATACCATCATCATTGATTGGTTCTGCGGTATTCTCTTCGCCGCCAACGTAGGACACTAGCAGTTGGATAAAATGTACTTTCCGTATCCTCAGCATGCTATCTGTGTCAGTTACCAGATTTCCTTCTTTGTCTCTGCAGGAGCATGTGCCTACATCAAAGCCATCGGTTTGTGGTTTAATTCTTTGGTAGAATTTCGGGACTTCATTCTGACTCCTGTACATCTCAATTTGCTCACACTTACGTCTTTTCATTTCCTTTCTGCGGAATAGGCTTTTCCCCTTTCTCCCGCTACTGATTGGAGGGTTGCTCTAATGCCGTATTCCGTATTCTTGGCTTCAGTAGCATCTTGCTTCATCTGGCTTCAGTAGTTTCTTGGAGGAGGCTTCCGGTACCCAAGTACGGATTTCGCGGCATTTTCCATGGAGTTGGCCATAGTTTGCCACTGTGCCATTATATCATCAGTACAAGGAGTGCTTTCATCAAGCAGTTGGGTCAATCGAGTGAAGTAGGCCGTTTCCATTTGTTGTGTTTGCAGCTTTTCAATATCGAGCTTCTGTGCAGTGTCAAATCGTACTTTTCAAGCCATATTCCAGCGAGTTCGAACCCTTGCTGCAACAAGGTAATGATCCGACTCTATATTCGCTCCATGGATCGATCGTACATTTAACACGCTGGATATATGCCTTCCATCTTTCACAACGGGATTAATTTTGTTACTCGTGTTTTGATCGGGTGACAGCCATGTGGCTTTGTGAATATTTTTATGTTGAAATCTGGTGCTAATTGCTACCATGTTTTTGAACGCGGCGAAATCTATCAGCCTTAACCCACTATTGGACGTTACCTCCTGGAGGCTAAACTTTCCCACTCTTGGACCAAAAATGTCTTCCTTCCCTATCTTCTCATTAAAATCTCCCAGAACGATCTTAATATCATAGGCGGGTTAGCGGTCTTAATCTCTCTCTAGGCGCTCGTAGAAAATAACCTTGGTCTGCTCGTCTTTGTCTTTCGTCGGGACATGGCCACAAATTATGTCCGGATTGTGGCTAGCCTCTCATACATCAGAATAAAGCTTAAGACAAGCTTTACCTCAAATCCACAGCCACATTCATCCCTTGTGTTATGGCAGCTATATTTAAGTTCGTCACCGTTACACCGCCACAAATTAGGCTGATGTAGAAGAATTTGTGCGGATTGTGGCTAGCCTCTCATCCACCGGAGTAAAGCTGAAGACAAGGTGTTTCAGTCTTCGACTAACCACAAATCCGCATCCAAATTCATGCCTCGTGTTATGGCAGCTATAGTGTAGTTCGTCACCGTTTGGTGTTGTAGTGACGCCATTCCCAGTCCTTGGCACTTCTTGTAAGGCGTTAATATCTGCCTTGTACTTCTCTAATACATCCGCCAGCGCGGATGCACCTTCTCTATAAAGAGTGTGGATATTCCAGGTGCAGATCCGCAAATCTTGGTTCTTTTTTCGTTTGCGTGGGTCGTCAACGGGGGGGTCCGTTTTTACTATTCCTTTGTTTCTCATAGTAGTTCTCATAGTTTTCCGGGAGCGGCTTACTGGCCTAGCGCCCTAACCGCATGGGTTTTGTGGAATTGCACATGTATCTCTCATTGTGGCTAGCCGCTTGCTCCAAGGTCCGACGCTCGTTTCCAGCCGCCCCTAACCTGGGAACTGACGCTGATGTTGGCCATTGGTTATTTGAAGGCACCAATAACTCGCCTTGTCATCACGAGTATCATTGTTACTCAGTATTAAGAGCCAGTGCCACCTGACTTCTCACTGAGTCTTATTTGAAGGCGCCAATAACTCGCCTTGTCATCTAGAGTGTCATTGGCACTCAGTATTTAATTAAGAGCCATTGCCACCTGACTTATCACTGAGAGAGTCCTCTTGAAAATAGCTGACTGCCCGCAGCCGCATTTGCAGCTACTTCGTATAAAAACGTAACTTTCCACCATCCGCAACCTATGGATCCGCCCGGTAGCTTTCAGCTAAGTTTTTCACACAAGTCGAAGCTCAAATTTCCAGCCTCTGTGGTGCTCATTGTTATTCCGTGTCGGCCAGGTTATCCCTGAGATACCGGTTTTTATTGTATAAAGACCCGAATTTGGAAGATCGGCCTATATGACAGTTATATCTAAATCTGAACCGATTTCTATAAAATTCACCAGTAAAATTGAAGGTCATAAGAAAATCCTTCCTACCCAATTTCAAGAGAATCGGTCAACAAATGACCATTTTATTGCTGTATTACTGCAAATCGGACGAACATATATATGGGAGCTATATTCAAATCTGAACCGATTTCTATAATATTCAATTTTAATATTGAGAGTCATAAGAAAATCCTTCCTGCCAAATTTCAAGAGAATCGGTTAACAAATGACAATTTTATCGCAGTTTTACTGCAAATCGGGTGAACATATATATGGGAGCTATATCCAAATCTGAACCGATTTTTACAAAATTCACCAGTTATGTTGGGAATCATAAGAAAATCCTTCCTACCCAATTTCAAGAGAATTGGTCAACAAATGACCATTTTATTGCTGTATTACTGCACATCGGACGAACATATATATGGGAGCTATATCCAAATCTGAACCGATGTCTACAAAATTTACCAGTTATGTTGGGAATCATAAGAAAATCCTTCCTGCCAAATTTCAAGAGAATCGGTTAACAAATGACAATTTTATCGCAGTATTACTGCAAATCGGGTGAACATATATATGGGAGCTATATCCAAATCGGAACCTATTTCTATAAAATTCACCAGCAATATTGAGAGTCATAAGAAAACCCTTCTTGCCAAATTTCGAGATAATCGGTTAACAAATGACCATTTTATTGCTGTATTACTGCAAATCGGACGAACATATAGATGGAAGCTATATCCAAATCAACCGATTTTTTTCAATTTCAATAGGCTTCGTCTCTAGGCCGAAAAACATGGCCATACCAAAATTGAAGACGATCGGATGAAAATTGCAACCTTTAGTTTGTACACAAATTAACATGGAAAGACGGACAGACGGACGGACGGACGGACAGACAGACGGACGGACAGACAGACAGACGAACATAGCTAAATCGAATCAGAAAGTGATTTTGAGTCGGTCGGTATACTTATCAATGTCTCTATCTCTCTTCCTTTTGGGTGTTACAAACTAATTCACTTAGTTATAATACCCTGTACCACAGTAGTGGTGTAGGGTATGATGAATACACCATACTAACCATGCCTTTGTAAGCTGAGAGATTAAGGAGAAAGAAGTCTTGCAATAGTAATTTAAACAATTACATTCAATTGCTCGGTTGGTCGTTGTCACCCAAACTTGCTGTTGTTATCGTATCCTTTTAGTTTCTTTAATAATTGAAAATATTTTTCTTTCATCTCAGCTTTGCATGTCGTTGTTTCTTTTGAGTTTCAATAGCTGCGCCTGTGAATCGGTACATATGTGCTCGCTCGTTGGTTCCAATTCGCCTTTTTATTTTGCCTTTATTGTTTTTATTACCTTTTACTCCAGAGGATTATTTTTCGGTTGACTACCCAGAATACAAAAAAAAAAAAACGCTGAAAATGAAATAAAAGTTAGATAATAAATCGGTGGCTCTACTTTTCTTCATGTGAGATGTAAATCTTATTGTCATACGTTTCTTTTTCTCTATATAAAAAAAAAAAATTATATTAAACATTCGTTTCCTTTGTGGGATTGAAAAATGGCCACCAGTTTCATTTGTTTCATTAACTTTTGATAAATGCTTGGCAAAAGCGTATTAACAAAAATGTCAAGAGAAAAATATGACACACTTGAAGGCAAAGATAGGTCAATGATTCATGAGCCATTTTATATTTTTGACGAATAGGTGACATAGGTAAACTAAACCCTAGTTAAGATAGATAAGGCATCTTCCTCAACTGTGGCTTGTGATAAAAGGCAATATGCCTTTGGGAGCCTATTCTTATAATAGCAGGTAAATGTGTCTTACATGCGAGGGAAACATTATATATGACATAAAACTTAATAAAGTTTAGGCTTCTTGCGAAATTAAGCAATGCGTAGAGATGGGCAATGGGTAAATACCAAAAAAGTATTTACCCGGTAAATTGGTTAAATACCCGAGTATTTTTCCTCTGGTTGTTCAAATGATGGGTGATTTCAAAATACATTCGGCCAATATTCGAGAGTTGAGGGCGAATTTCTTTGCGGTGCATGCACATATTCATTTTCACCGTCCTAACATTCTAGCTCTTTGTGAGACCTAGGTGTGTGAGGATTCAGATCCACAGGATTTTCACATCCCTGGGTACCAAACTCTGTCAATTTTTATTGCGCACAGAGGCCTCATGGTGTATGTACGTAATGACGTAGTGTTCCAAAGATGACAACACCTGGACTCGCAGGATTCTGAATGTAACTCCCTTTTGGTTAAATTCGGGATTGGATCACATATACTGCACTTCGGAATTTTATATAGAAGTCCAAACTCAGAAAGGGAGGCTTCCATGAACGGCTTTGACGGCCTTTCTGATTCCATTACAAATATTTTGGAGGATTTTCCGAGCGGTGAAATCGTTGTCGCTGGGGATTTCAATGTCCACAATGTTCTCCTGGCTTTCCCATTCGAGTGATACGACTTCTGAAGGACAATACGTTGAGCTTTTCGCTGCGCACAATGGTTTGGCACAACTAGTGAACGAACCGACACATATAGCGTGTGTCCAAGGGCACCAAAATAATACTCTTGACCTTTTTAATACTCTGGCACCTCTTGGTAACTCCGATCACTGCCATGTTTCAGCATTTTTTTTCGTATTCTGCTCTTCGTACTGCTTCCTCCCCAGTCCCGAAGCGGTCAGCCACATTGGGCTGAGCTCTATGGATTCTTTCAGCATTTTAATTGGAAACTATGTTTTCTAGGTGTCGCTGTAAATGCCACTGCTGAAATGATTGAGAAGATAATTTTAAATGGATAGAAGACATTTATTCCAGTTAAGACTATAACGGCTAAATCAGACGACAAAAGTTGGTTTAACCAGTCATGCAGAGATGCTGTCATATCGAAAGAGGTTGCATACAGGAACTGACTCTTGGATAAAAATGCCAATACTAAACTGCTGCGCCAGCAGGCAAGATCTTCGTGTGTCAATGTGCTTAGGCGCGAAAAATTGCTTTACGAACAGCGTCTGCATACTAAGGTTCTTGCTTCTACACAAAGAAGTAAGAGCTTTTGGTTGTTCGTGAAAAGAGTAAAGGGTAGTTCTTCATCTATTCCAACTCTTGCTAAGGATGGGCCTTAATTCGTGACTCCATCCAAAAATTCGAAATTTTTTCGAAAATTCATTAAAAATCGAAATTTCACTTGCAAAACTTAGATTTCCTAGAGGGAAATGGGTCTTAATTCGTGACTCCGTCTAAATCAAAATTTCACTGGCTAAATTTAAAATGGCTGCATCTTCTAAACTATGCGTCCTAGAGGGAAATGCACCTTAATTCGTGACTCCATGAAAAATTCGAAATTTCTTCGAAAATCCATTAAAAATCGAAATTTTAGTTGCAAAACTTTAAAATGGCTGTATCTTCTAAACTATGCGTCCTAGAGGGAAATGGGCCTTAATTCGTGACTCCATCAAAAAATTCGAAATTTCTTTGAAAATCCATTACAAATCGAAATTTCACTTGCAAAACTTAAAATGGCTGTATCTCCTAAACTATGCGTCCTATAGGGAAATGGGCCTTAATTCGTGACTCCATCAAAAAATTCGAAATTTCTCCGAAAATCCAATAAAAATCGAAATTTCACTTGCAAAACTTAAAATGGCTGTATCTCCTAAACTATGCGTCCTAGAAGGAAATGGGCTTTAATTCGTGTCTCCATCAAAAAATTCGAAATTTCTCCGAAAATCCGATAAAAATAGAAATTTCACTTGCAAAACTTAAAATGGCTGTATCTCCTAAACTATGCGTCCTAGAGGGAAATGAGCCTTAATTCGTGACTCCATCAAAAAATTCGAAATTTCTCCGAAAATCCAATAAAAATCGAAATTTCACTTGCAAAACTTAAAATGGCTGTATCTCCTAAACTATGCGTCCTAGAGGGAAATGGGCCTTAATTCGTGACTCCATCAAAAAATTCGAAATTTCTCCGAAAATCCAATAAAAATCGAAATTTCACTTGCAAAATTTAAAATGGCTGTATCTCCTAAACTATGCGTCCTAGAGGGAAATGGGCCTTAATTCGTGACTCCATCAAAAAATTCGAAATTTCTGCGAATATCCAATTAAAATCGAAATTTCACTTGCAAAACTTAAAATGGCTGTATCTCCTAAACTATGCGTCCTAGAGGGAAATGGGCCTTAATTCGTGACTCCATCCAAAATCATTGAAAATCGAAATTTCAGTTGCAAAACTTAAAATGGCTGTATCTCCCAAACTATGCGTCCTAGAGGGAAATGGGCCTTAATTCGTGACTCCATCAAAAATTCAAAATTTCAGTTGCAAAACTTAAAATGGCTGTATCTCCTAAACTATGCGTCCTAGAGGGAAATGGGCCTTAATTCGTGACTCCATCAAAAAATTCGAAATTTCTCCGAAAATCCAATAAAAATCGAAGTTTCACCTGCAACACTTAAAATGGCTGTATCTCCTAAACTATGCGTCCTAGAGGGAAATAGGCCTAAATTCGTGACTCCATCAAAAAATTCGAAATTTCTCTGAAAATCCAATAAAAACCGAACTTTCACTTGCAAAACTTAAAATGGCTGTAGCTCCTAAACTATGCGTCCTAGAGAGAAATGGGCCCTAATTCGTGACTCCATCAAAAAATTCGAAAATCCATTAAAAATCGAAATTTCACTTGCAACACTTAAAATGGGTGTATCTCCTAAACTATGCGTCCTAGAGGGAAATGGGCCTTATTCGTGACTCCATCAAAAAATTCGAAAATCCATTACAAATCGAAATTTCACTTGCAAAACTTAAAATGGCTGTATCTCCCTAACTATGCGTCCCAGAGGGAAATTTCAGTTGCAAAACTTAAAATGGCTGTAGCTCCTAAACTATGCGTCCTAGAGGGAAATGGGCCTTTATTCGTGACTCCATCAAAAAATTCGAAATTTCTCCGAAAATCCATTAAAAATCGAAATTTCACTTGCAACACTTAAAATGGGTGTATCTCCTAAACTATGCGTCCTAGAGGGAAATGGGCCTTATTCGTGACTCCATCAAAAAATTCGAAAATCCATTACAAATCGAAATTTCACTTGCAAAACTTAAAATGGCTGCATCTCCCTAACTATGCGTCCCAGAGGGAAATTTCACTTGCAAAACTTAAAATGGCTGTATCTCCTAAACTATGCGTTCTAGAGGGAAATGGGCATTAATTCGTGACTCTATCAAAAAATTCGAAATTTCTCCGAAAATCCAATAAAAATCGAAATTTCACTTGCAAAACTTAAAATGGCTGTATCTCCTAAACTATGCGTCCTAGAGAGAAATGGGCCTTAATTCGTGACTCCATCAAAAAATTCGAAAATCCAATAAAAATCGAAATTTCACTTGCAAAACTTAAAATGGCTGTATCTCCTAAACTATGCGTCCTAGAGGGAAATGGGCCTTAATTCGTGACTCCATCAAAAAATTCGAAAATCCATTAAAAATCTAAATTTCACTTGCAACACTTAAAATGGGTGTATCTCCTAAACTATGGGTGTATCTCCTAAACTATGGGAAATGGGCCTTATTCGTGACTCCATCAAAAAATTCGAAAATCCATTACAAATCGAAATTTCACTTGCAAAACTTAAAATGGCTGTATCTCCCTAACTATGCGTCCCAGAGGGAAATTTCACTTGCAAAACTTAAAATGGCTGTATCTCCTAAACTATGCGTCCTAGAGTGAAATGGGCCTTAATTCGTGACTCCATCAAAAAATTCGAAATTTCTTCGAAAATCCATTAAAAATCGAAATTTCATTTGCAAAACTTAAAATGGCTGTATCTCCTAAACTATGCGTCCTAGAGGGAAATCGGCCTTAATTCGTGACTCCATCAAAAAATTCAAAATTTCTCCGAAAATCCAATAAAAATCGAAATTTCACTTGCAAAACTTAAAATGGCTGTATCTCCTAAACTATGCGTCCTAGGGGGAAATCGGCCTTAATTCGTGACTCCATCAAAAAATTCGAAATTTCTCCGAAAATCCAATAAAAATCGAAATTTCACTTGCAAAACTTAAAATGGCTGTATCTCCTAAACTATGCGTCCTAGAGGGAAATAGGCCTTAATTCGTGATTCCATCAAAAAATTCGAAATTTCTCCGAAAATCCAATAAAAATCGAAATTTCACTTGCAAAACTTAAAATGGCTGTATCTCCTAAACTATGCGTCCTAGAGGGAAATAGGCTTTAATTCGTGACTCCATCAAAAAATTCGAAATTTCTCCGAAAATCCAATAAAAATCGAAATTTAACTTGCAAAACTTAAAATGGCTGTATCTCCTAAACTATGCGTCCTAGAGGGAAATGGGCCTTAATTCGTGACTCCATCAAAAAATTCGAAATTTCTCCGAAAATCCAATAAAAATCGAAATTTCACTTGCAAAACTTAAAATGGCTGTATCTCCTAAACTATGCGTCCTAGAGGGAAATGGGCTTTAATTCGTGACTCCATCAAAAAATTCGAAATTTCTCCGAAAATCCAATAAAAATCGAAATTTCACTTGCAACACTTAAAATGGGTGTATCTCCTAAACTATGCGTCCTAGAGGGAAATGGGCCTTATTCTTGACTCCATCAAAACATTCGAAAATCCATTACAAATCGAAATTTCACTTGCAAAACTTAAAATGGCTGTATCTCCTAAACTATGCGTTCTAGAGGGAAATGGGCCTTAATTCGTGACTCCATCAAAAAATTCGAAAATCCAATAAAAATCGAAATTTAACTTGCAAAACTTAAAATGGCTGTATCTCCTAAACTATGCGTCCTAGAGGGAAATGGGCCTTAATTCGTGACTCCATCAAAAAATTCGAAATTTCTCCGAAAATCCAATAAAAATCGAAATTTCACTTGCAAAACTTAAAATGGCTGTATCTCCTAAACTATGCGTCCTAGAGGGAAATGGGCTTTAATTCGTGACTCCATCAAAAAATTCGAAATTTCTCCGAAAATCCAATAAAAATCGAAATTTCACTAGCAAAACTTAAAATGGCTGTATCTCCTAAACTATGCGTCCTAGAGGGAAATGGGCCTTAATTCGTGACTCCATCAAAAAATTCGAAATTTCTCCGAAAATCCAATAAAAATCGAAATTTCACTTGCAAAACTTAAAATGGCTGTATCTCCTAAACTATGCGTCCTAGAGGGAAATGGGCCTTAATTCGTGACTCCATCAAAAAATTCGAAATTTCTCCGAAAATCCAATAAAAATCGAAATTTCACTTGCAAAACTTAAAATGGCTGTATCTCCTAAACTATGCGTCCTAGAGGGAAATGGGCTTTAATTCGTGACTCCATCAAAAAATTCGAAATTTCTCCGAAAATCCAATAAAAATCGAAATTTCACTTGCAAAACTTAAAATGGCTGTATCTCCTAAACTATGCGTCCTAGAGGGAAATGGGCCTTAATTCGTGACTCCATCAAAAAATTCGAAATTTCTCCGAAAATCCAATAAAAATCGAAATTTCACTTGCAAAACTTAAAATGGCTGTATCTCCTAAACTATGCGTCCTAGAGGGAAATGGGCCTTAACTCGTGACTCCATCAAAAAATTCGAAATTTCTCCGAAAATCCAATAAAAATCGAAATTTCACTTGCAAAACTTAAAATGGCTGTATCTCCTAAACTATGCGTCCTAGAGGGAAATGGGCTTTAATTCGTGACTCCATCAAAATCCATTAAAATCGAAATTTCACTTGCAACACTTAAAATGGCTGTATCTCCTAAACTATGCGTCCTAGAGGGAAATAGGCCTTAATTCGTGACTCCATCAAAAAATTCGAAATTTCTCCGAAAATCCAATAAAAATCGAAATTTCACTTGCAAAACTTAAAATGGCTGTATCTCCTAAACTATGCGTCCTAGAGGGAAATGGGCTTTAATTCGTGACTCCATCAAAAAATTCGAAATTTCTCCGAAAATCCAATAAAAATCGAAATTTCACTTGCAAAACTTAAAATGGCTGTATCTCCTAAACTATGCGTCCTAGAGGGAAATGGGCCTTAATTCGTGACTCCATCAAAAAATTCGAAATTTCTCCGAAAATCCAATAAAAATCGAAATTTCACTTGCAAAACTTAAAATGGCTGTATCTCCTAAACTATGCGTCCTAGAGGGAAATGGGCTTTAATTCGTGACTCCATCAAAATCCATTAAAATCGAAATTTCACTTGCAACACTTAAAATGGCTGCATCTCCTTAACAATGCGTCCCAGAGGGAAATTGCACTTGCAAAACTTAAAATGGCTGTATCTCCTAAACTATGCGTCCTAGAGAGAAATGGGCCTTAATTCGTGACTCCATCAAAAAATTCGAAATTTCTCCGAAAATCCAATAAAAATCGAAATTTCACTTGCAAAACTTAAAATGGCTGTATCTCCTAAACTATGCGTCCTAGAGGGAAATGGGCTTTAATTCGTGACTCCATCAAAAAATTCGAAATTTCTCCGAAAATCCAATAAAAATCGAAATTTCACTTGCAAAACTTAAAATGGCTGTATCTCCTAAACTATGCGTCCTAGAGGGAAATGGGCCTTAATTCGTGACTCCATCAAAAATTCGAAATTTCTCCGAAAATCCAATAAAAATCGAAATTTCACTTGCAAAACTTAAAATGGCTGTATCTCCTAAACTATGCGTCCTAGAGGGAAATGGGCTTTAATTCGTGACTCCATCAAAAAATTCGAAATTTCTCCGAAAATCCAATAAAAATCGAAATTTCACTTGCAAAACTTAAAATGGCTGTATCTCCTGAACTATGCGTCCTAGAGAGAAATGGGCCTTAATTCGTGACTCCATCCAAAAATTCGAAATTTCTCCGAAAATCTAATAAAAATCGAAATTTCACTTGCAAAACTTAAAATGGCTGTATCTCCTAAACTATGCGTCCTAGAGGGAAATGGGCCTTAATTCGTGACTCCATCAAAAAATTCGAAATTTCTTCGAAAATCCATTAAAAATCGAAATTTCATTTGCAAAACTTAAAATGGCTGTATCTCCTAAACTATGCGTCCTAGAGGGAAATCGGCCTTAATTCGTGACTCCATCAAAAAATTCAAAATTTCTCCGAAAATCCAATAAAAATCGAAATTTCACTTGCAAAACTTAAAATGGCTGTATCTCCTAAACTATGCGTCCTAGGGGGAAATCGGCCTTAATTCGTGACTCCATCAAAAAATTCGAAATTTCTCCGAAAATCCAATAAAAATCGAAATTTCACTTGCAAAACTTAAAATGGCTGTATCTCCTAAACTATGCGTCCTAGAGGGAAATAGGCCTTAATTCGTGATTCCATCAAAAAATTCGAAATTTCTCCGAAAATCCAATAAAAATCGAAATTTCACTTGCAAAACTTAAAATGGCTGTATCTCCTAAACTATGCGTCCTAGAGGGAAATAGGCTTTAATTCGTGACTCCATCAAAAAATTCGAAATTTCTCCGAAAATCCAATAAAAATCGAAATTTAACTTGCAAAACTTAAAATGGCTGTATCTCCTAAACTATGCGTCCTAGAGGGAAATGGGCCTTAATTCGTGACTCCATCAAAAAATCCAATAAAAATCGAAATTTCACTTGCAAAACTTAAAATGGCTGTATCTCCTAAACTATGCGTCCTAGGGGGAAATCGGCCTTAATTCGTGACTCCATCAAAAAATTCGAAATTTCTCCGAAAATCCAATAAAAATCGAAATTTCACTTGCAAAACTTAAAATGGCTGTATCTCCTAAACTATGCGTCCTAGAGGGAAATAGGCCTTAATTCGTGATTCCATCAAAAAATTCGAAATTTCTCCGAAAATCCAATAAAAATCGAAATTTCACTTGCAAAACTTAAAATGGCTGTATCTCCTAAACTATGCGTCCTAGAGGGAAATAGGCTTTAATTCGTGACTCCATCAAAAAATTCGAAATTTCTCCGAAAATCCAATAAAAATCGAAATTTAACTTGCAAAACTTAAAATGGCTGTATCTCCTAAACTATGCGTCCTAGAGGGAAATGGGCCTTAATTCGTGACTCCATCAAAAAATTCGAAATTTCTCCGAAAATCCAATAAAAATCGAAATTTCACTTGCAAAACTTAAAATGGCTGTATCTCCTAAACTATGCGTCCTAGAGGGAAATGGGCTTTAATTCGTGACTCCATCAAAAAATTCGAAATTTCTCCGAAAATCCAATAAAAATCGAAATTTCACTTGCAACACTTAAAATGGGTGTATCTCCTAAACTATGCGTCCTAGAGGGAAATGGGCCTTATTCTTGACTCCATCAAAACATTCGAAAATCCATTACAAATCGAAATTTCACTTGCAAAACTTAAAATGGCTGTATCTCCTAAACTATGCGTTCTAGAGGGAAATGGGCCTTAATTCGTGACTCTATCAAAAAATTCGAAATTTCTCCGAAGATCCAATAAAAATCGAAATTTCACTTGCAAAACTTAAAATGGCTGTATCTCCTAAACTATGCGTCCTAGAGAGAAATGGGCCTTACTTCGTGACTCCATCAAAAAATTCGAAAATCCAATAAAAATCGAAATTTCACTTGCAAAACTTAAAATGGCTGTATCTCCTAAACTATGCGTCCTAGAGGGAAATGGGCCTTAATTCGAGACTCCATCAAAAAATTCGAAAATCCAATAAAAATCGAAATTTAACTTGCAAAACTTAAAATGGCTGTATCTCCTAAACTATGCGTCCTAGAGGGAAATGGGCCTTAATTCGTGACTCCATCAAAAAATTCGAAATTTCTCCGAAAATCCAATAAAAATCGAAATTTCACTTGCAAAACTTAAAATGGCTGTATCTCCTAAACTATGCGTCCTAGAGAGAAATGGGCCTTAATTCGTGACTCCATCAAAAAATTCGAAAATCCAATAAAAATCGAAATTTCACTTGCAAAACTTGAAATGGCTGTATCTCCTAAACTATGCGTCCTAGAGGGAAATGGGCCTTAATTCGTGACTCCATCAAAAAATTCGAAAATCCTTTAAAAATCTAAATTTCACTTGCAACACTTAAAATGGGTGTATCTCCTAAACTATGGGTGTATCTCCTAAACTATGGGAAATGGGCCTTATTCGTGACTCCATCAAAAAATTCGAAAATCCATTACAAATCGAAATTTCACTTGCAAAACTTAAAATGGCTGTATCTCCCTAACTATGCGTCCCAGAGGGAAATTTCACTTGCAAAACTTAAAATGGCTGTATCTCCTAAACTATGCGTCCTAGAGGGAAATGGGCCTTAATTCGTGACTCCATCAAAAAATTCGAAATTTCTTCGAAAATCCATTAAAAATCGAAATTTCATTTGCAAAACTTAAAATGGCTGTATCTCCTAAACTATGCGTCCTAGAGGGAAATCGGCCTTAATTCGTGACTCCATCAAAAAATTCAAAATTTCTCCGAAAATCCAATAAAAATCGAAATTTCACTTGCAAAACTTAAAATGGCTGTATCTCCTAAACTATGCGTCCTAGGGGGAAATCGGCCTTAATTCGTGACTCCATCAAAAAATTCGAAATTTCTCCGAAAATCCAATAAAAATCGAAATTTCACTTGCAAAACTTAAAATGGCTGTATCTCCTAAACTATGCGTCCTAGAGGGAAATAGGCCTTAATTCGTGATTCCATCAAAAAATTCGAAATTTCTCCGAAAATCCAATAAAAATCGAAATTTCACTTGCAAAACTTAAAATGGCTGTATCTCCTAAACTATGCGTCCTAGAGGGAAATAGGCTTTAATTCGTGACTCCATCAAAAAATTCGAAATTTCTCCGAAAATCCAATAAAAATCGAAATTTAACTTGCAAAACTTAAAATGGCTGTATCTCCTAAACTATGCGTCCTAGAGGGAAATGGGCCTTAATTCGTGACTCCATCAAAAAATTCGAAATTTCTCCGAAAATCCAATAAAAATCGAAATTTCACTTGCAAAACTTAAAATGGCTGTATCTCCTAAACTATGCGTCCTAGAGGGAAATGGGCTTTAATTCGTGACTCCATCAAAAAATTCGAAATTTCTCCGAAAATCCAATAAAAATCGAAATTTCACTTGCAACACTTAAAATGGGTGTATCTCCTAAACTATGCGTCCTAGAGGGAAATGGGCCTTATTCTTGACTCCATCAAAACATTCGAAAATCCATTACAAATCGAAATTTCACTTGCAAAACTTAAAATGGCTGTATCTCCTAAACTATGCGTTCTAGAGGGAAATGGGCCTTAATTCGTGACTCCATCAAAAAATTCGAAAATCCAATAAAAATCGAAATTTAACTTGCAAAACTTAAAATGGCTGTATCTCCTAAACTATGCGTCCTAGAGGGAAATGGGCCTTAATTCGTGACTCCATCAAAAAATTCGAAATTTCTCCGAAAATCCAATAAAAATCGAAATTTCACTTGCAAAACTTAAAATGGCTGTATCTCCTAAACTATGCGTCCTAGAGGGAAATAGGCCTTAATTCGTGATTCCATCAAAAAATTCGAAATTTCTCCGAAAATCCAATAAAAATCGAAATTTCACTTGCAAAACTTAAAATGGCTGTATCTCCTAAACTATGCGTCCTAGAGGGAAATAGGCTTTAATTCGTGACTCCATCAAAAAATTCGAAATTTCTCCGAAAATCCAATAAAAATCGAAATTTCACTTGCAAAACTTAAAATGGCTGTATCTCCTAAACTATGCGTCCTAGAGGGAAATGGGCCTTAATTCGTGACTCCATCAAAAAATTCGAAATTTCTCCGAAAATCCAATAAAAATCGAAATTTCACTTGCAAAACTTAAAATGGCTGTATCTCCTAAACTATGCGTCCTAGAGGGAAATGGGCCTTAATTCGTGACTCCATCAAAAAATTCGAAAATCCTTTAAAAATCTAAATTTCACTTGCAACACTTAAAATGGGTGTATCTCCTAAACTATGGGTGTATCTCCTAAACTATGGGAAATGGGCCTTATTCGTGACTCCATCAAAAAATTCGAAAATCCATTACAAATCGAAATTTCACTTGCAAAACTTAAAATGGCTGTATCTCCCTAACTATGCGTCCCAGAGGGAAATTTCACTTGCAAAACTTAAAATGGCTGTATCTCCTAAACTATGCGTCCTAGAGGGAAATGGGCCTTAATTCGTGACTCCATCAAAAAATTCGAAATTTCTTCGAAAATCCATTAAAAATCGAAATTTCATTTGCAAAACTTAAAATGGCTGTATCTCCTAAACTATGCGTCCTAGAGGGAAATCGGCCTTAATTCGTGACTCCATCAAAAATTCAAAATTTCTCCGAAAATCCAATAAAAATCGAAATTTCACTTGCAAAACTTAAAATGGCTGTATCTCCTAAACTATGCGTCCTAGGGGGAAATCGGCCTTAATTCGTGACTCCATCAAAAAATTCGAAATTTCTCCGAAAATCCAATAAAAATCGAAATTTCACTTGCAAAACTTAAAATGGCTGTATCTCCTAAACTATGCGTCCTAGAGGGAAATAGGCCTTAATTCGTGATTCCATCAAAAAATTCGAAATTTCTCCGAAAATCCAATAAAAATCGAAATTTCACTTGCAACACTTAAAATGGGTGTATCTCCTAAACTATGCGTCCTAGAGGGAAATGGGCCTTATTCTTGACTCCATCAAAACATTCGAAAATCCATTACAAATCGAAATTTCACTTGCAAAACTTAAAATGGCTGTATCTCCTAAACTATGCGTTCTAGAGGGAAATGGGCCTTAATTCGTGACTCTATCAAAAAATTCGAAATTTCTCCGAAAATCCAATAAAAATCGAAATTTCACTTGCAAAACTTAAAATGGCTGTATCTCCTAAACTATGCGTCCTAGAGAGAAATGGGCCTTACTTCGTGACTCCATCAAAAAATTCGAAAATCCAATAAAAATCGAAATTTCACTTGCAAAACTTAAAATGGCTGTATCTCCTAAACTATGCGTCCTAGAGGGAAATGGGCCTTAATTCGTGACTCCATCAAAAAATTCGAAAATCCAATAAAAATCGAAATTTAACTTGCAAAACTTAAAATGGCTGTATCTCCTAAACTATGCGTCCTAGAGGGAAATGGGCCTTAATTCGTGACTCCATCAAAAAATTCGAAATTTCTCCGAAAATCCAATAAAAATCGAAATTTCACTTGCAAAACTTAAAATGGCTGTATCTCCTAAACTATGCGTCCTAGAGAGAAATGGGCCTTAATTCGTGACTCCATCAAAAAATTCGAAAATCCAATAAAAATCGAAATTTCACTTGCAAAACTTGAAATGGCTGTATCTCCTAAACTATGCGTCCTAGAGGGAAATAGGCCTTAATTCGTGATTCCATCAAAAAATTCGAAATTTCTCCGAAAATCCAATAAAAATCGAAATTTCACTTGCAAAACTTAAAATGGCTGTATCTCCTAAACTATGCGTCCTAGAGGGAAATGGGCTTTAATTCGTGACTCCATCAAAAAATTCGAAATTTCTCCGAAAATCCAATAAAAATCGAAATTTCACTTGCAACACTTAAAATGGGTGTATCTCCTAAACTATGCGTCCTAGAGGGAAATGGGCCTTATTCTTGACTCCATCAAAACATTCGAAAATCCATTACAAATCGAAATTTCACTTGCAAAACTTAAAATGGCTGTATCTCCTAAACTATGCGTTCTAGAGGGAAATGGGCCTTAATTCGTGACTCCATCAAAAAATTCGAAAATCCAATAAAAATCGAAATTTAACTTGCAAAACTTAAAATGGCTGTATCTCCTAAACTATGCGTCCTAGAGGGAAATGGGCCTTAATTCGTGACTCCATCAAAAAATTCGAAATTTCTCCGAAAATCCAATAAAAATCGAAATTTCACTTGCAAAACTTAAAATGGCTGTATCTCCTAAACTATGCGTCCTAGAGGGAAATGGGCTTTAATTCGTGACTCCATCAAAAAATTCGAAATTTCTCCGAAAATCCAATAAAAATCGAAATTTCACTTGCAAAACTTAAAATGGCTGTATCTCCTAAACTATGCGTCCTAGAGGGAAATGGGCCTTAATTCGTGACTCCATCAAAAAATTCGAAATTTCTCCGAAAATCCAATAAAAATCGAAATTTCACTTGCAAAACTTAAAATGGCTGTATCTCCTAAACTATGCGTCCTAGAGGGAAATGGGCCTTAATTCGTGACTCCATCAAAAAATTCGAAATTTCTCCGAAAATCCAATAAAAATCGAAATTTCACTTGCAAAACTTAAAATGGCTGTATCTCCTAAACTATGCGTCCTAGAGGGAAATGGGCTTTAATTCGTGACTCCATCAAAAAATTCGAAATTTCTCCGAAAATCCAATAAAAATCGAAATTTCACTTGCAAAACTTAAAATGGCTGTATCTCCTAAACTATGCGTCCTAGAGGGAAATGGGCCTTAATTCGTGACTCCATCAAAAAATTCGAAATTTCTCCGAAAATCCAATAAAAATCGAAATTTCACTTGCAAAACTTAAAATGGCTGTATCTCCTAAACTATGCGTCCTAGAGGGAAATGGGCTTTAATTCGTGACTCCATCAAAATCCATTAAAATCGAAATTTCACTTGCAACACTTAAAATGGCTGTATCTCCTAAACTATGCGTCCTAGAGGGAAATAGGCCTTAATTCGTGACTCCATCAAAAAATTCGAAATTTCTCCGAAAATCCAATAAAAATCGAAATTTCACTTGCAAAACTTAAAATGGCTGTATCTCCTAAACTATGCGTCCTAGAGGGAAATGGGCTTTAATTCGTGACTCCATCAAAGAATTGGAAAATCCATTAACAATCGAAATTTCACTTGCAACACTTAAAATGGCTGCATCTCCTTAACAATGCGTTCCAGAGGGAAATTGCACTTGTAAAACTTAAAATGGCTGTATCTCCTAAACTATGCGTCCTAAAGGGAAATAGGCCTTAATTCGTGACTCCATCAAAAAATTCGAAATTTCTCCGAAAATCCAATAAAAATCGAAATTTCACTTGCAAAACTTAAAATGGCTGTATCTCCTAAACTATGCGTCCTAGAGGGAAATGGGCTTTAATTCGTGACTCCATCAAAAAATTCGAAATTTCTCCGAAAATCCAATAAAAATCGAAATTTCACTTGCAAAACTTAAAATGGCTGTATCTCCTAAACTATGCGTCCTAGAGGGAAATGGGCCTTAACTCGTGACTCCATCAAAAAATTCGAAATTTCTCCGAAAATCCAATAAAAATCGAAATTTCACTTGCAAAACTTAAAATGGCTGTATCTCCTAAACTATGCGTCCTAGAGGGAAATGGGCTTTAATTCGTGACTCCATCAAAATCCATTAAAATCGAAATTTCACTTGCAACACTTAAAATGGCTGTATCTCCTAAACTATGCGTCCTAGAGGGAAATAGGCCTTAATTCGTGACTCCATCAAAAAATTCGAAATTTCTCCGAAAATCCAATAAAAATCGAAATTTCACTTGCAAAACTTAAAATGGCTGTATCTCCTAAACTATGCGTCCTAGAGGGAAATGGGCTTTAATTCGTGACTCCATCAAAAAATTCGAAATTTCTCAGAAAATCCAATAAAAATCGAAATTTCACTTGCAAAACTTAAAATGGCTGTATCTCCTAAACTATGCGTCCTAGAGGGAAATGGGCCTTAATTCGTGACTCCATCAAAAAATTCGAAATTTCTCCGAAAATCCAATAAAAATCGAAATTTCACTTGCAAAACTTAAAATGGCTGTATCTCCTAAACTATGCGTCCTAGAGGGAAATGGGCTTTAATTCGTGACTCCATCAAAATCCATTAAAATCGAAATTTCACTTGCAACACTTAAAATGGCTGCATCTCCTTAACAATGCGTCCCAGAGGGAAATTGCACTTGCAAAACTTAAAATGGCTGTATCTCCTAAACTATGCGTCCTAGAGAGAAATGGGCCTTAATTCGTGACTCCATCAAAAAATTCGAAATTTCTCCGAAAATCCAATAAAAATCGAAATTTCACTTGCAAAACTTAAAATGGCTGTATCTCCTAAACTATGCGTCCTAGAGGGAAATGGGCCTTAATTCGTGACTCCATCAAAAAATTCGAAAATCCAATAAAAATCGAAATTTAACTTGCAAAACTTAAAATGGCTGTATCTCCTAAACTATGCGTCCTAGAGGGAAATGGGCCTTAATTCGTGACTCCATCAAAAAATTCGAAATTTCTCCGAAAATCCAATAAAAATCGAAATTTCACTTGCAAAACTTAAAATGGCTGTATCTCCTAAACTATGCGTCCTAGAGGGAAATGGGCTTTAATTCGTGACTCCACCAAAAAATTCGAAATTTCTCCGAAAATCCAATAAAAATCGAAATTTCACTTGCAAAACTTAAAATGGCTGTATCTCCTAAACTATGCGTCCTAGAGGGAAATGGGCCTTAACTCGTGACTCCATCAAAAAATTCGAAATTTCTCCGAAAATCCAATAAAAATCGAAATTTCACTTGCAAAACTTAAAATGGCTGTATCTCCTAAACTATGCGTCCTAGAGGGAAATAGGCCTTAATTCGTGACTCCATCAAAAAATTCGAAATTTCTCCGAAAATCCAATAAAAATCGAAATTTCACTTGCAAAACTTAAAATGGCTGTATCTCCTAAACTATGCGTCCTAGAGGGAAATGGGCTTTAATTCGTGACTCCATCAAAAAATTCGAAATTTCTCCGAAAATCCAATAAAAATCGAAATTTCACTTGCAAAACTTAAAATGGCTGTATCTCCTAAACTATGCGTCCTAGAGGGAAATGGGCCTTAATTCGTGACTCCATCAAAAAATTCGAAATTTCTCCGAAAATCCAATAAAAATCGAAATTTCACTTGCAAAACTTAAAATGGCTGTATCTCCTAAACTATGCGTCCTAGAGGGAAATGGGCTTTAATTCGTGACTCCATCAAAATCCATTAAAATCGAAATTTCACTTGCAACACTTAAAATGGCTGCATCTCCTTAACAATGCGTCCCAGAGGGAAATTGCACTTGCAAAACTTAAAATGGCTGTATCTCCTAAACTATGCGTCCTAGAGAGAAATGGGCCTTAATTCGTGACTCCATCAAAAAATTCGAAATTTCTCCGAAAATCCAATAAAAATGGCTGTATCTCCTAAACTATGCGTCCTAGAGGGAAATGGGCTTTAATTCGTGACTCCATCAAAAAATTCGAAATTTCTCCGAAAATCAATAAAAATCGAAATTTCACTTGCAAAACTTAAAATGGCTGTATCTCCTAAACTATGCGTCCTAGAGGGAAATGGGCCTTAATTCGTGACTCCATCAAAAAATTCGAAATTTCTCCGAAAATCCAATAAAAATCGAAATTTCACTTGCAAAACTTAAAATGGCTGTATCTCCTAAACTATGCGTCCTAGAGGGAAATGGGCTTTAATTCGTGACTCCATCAAAATCCATTAAAATCGAAATTTCACTTGCAACACTTAAAATGGCTGCATCTCCTTAACAATGCGTCCCAGAGGGAAATTGCACTTGCAAAACTTAAAATGGCTGTATCTCCTAAACTATGCGTCCTAGAGAGAAATGGGCCTTAATTCGTGACTCCATCAAAAATTCGAAATTTCTCCGAAAATCCAATAAAAGTCGAAATTTCACTTGCAAAACTTAAAATGGCTGTATCTCCTAAACTATGCGTCCTAGAGGGAAATGGGCTTTAATTCGTGACTCCATCAAAAAATTCGAAATTTCTCCGAAAATCCAATAAAAATCGAAATTTCACTTGCAAAACTTAATTCGTGACTCCATCAAAAAATTCGAAATTTCTTCGAAAATCCATTAAAAATCGAAATTTCATTTGCAAAACTTAAAATGGCTGTATCTCCTAAACTATGCGTCCTAGAGGGAAATCGGCCTTAATTCGTGACTCCATCAAAAAATTCAAAATTTCTCCGAAAATCCAATAAAATCGAAATTTCACTTGCAAAACTTAAAATGGCTGTATCTCCTAAACTATGCGTCCTAGGGGAAATCGGCCTTAATTCGTGACTCCATCAAAAAATTCGAAATTTCTCCGAAAATCCAATAAAAATCGAAATTTCACTTGCAAAACTTAAAATGGCTGTATCTCCTAAACTATGCGTCCTAGAGGGAAATAGGCCTTAATTCGTGATTCCATCAAAAAATTCGAAATTTGTCCGAAAATCCAATAAAAATCGAAATTTCACTTGCAAAACTTAAAATGGCTGTATCTCCTAAACTATGCGTCCTAGAGGGAAATAGGCTTTAATTCGTGACTCCATCAAAAAATTCGAAATTTCTCCGAAAATCCAATAAAAATCGAAATTTAACTTGCAAAACTTAAAATGGCTGTATCTCCTAAACTATGCGTCCTAGAGGGAAATGGGCCTTAATTCGTGACTCCATCAAAAAATTCGAAATTTCTCCGAAAATCCAATAAAAATCGAAATTTCACTTGCAAAACTTAAAATGGCTGTATCTCCTAAACTATGCGTCCTAGAGGGAAATGGGCTTTAATTCGTGACTCCATCAAAAAATTCGAAATTTCTCCGAAAATCCAATAAAAATCGAAATTTCACTTGCAACACTTAAAATGGGTGTATCTCCTAAACTATGCGTCCTAGAGGGAAATGGGCCTTATTCTTGACTCCATCAAAACATTCGAAAATCCATTACAAATCGAAATTTCACTTGCAAAACTTAAAATGGCTGTATCTCCTAAACTATGCGTTCTAGAGGGAAATGGGCCTTAATTCGTGACTCTATCAAAAATTCGAAATTTCTCCGAAAATCCAATAAAAATCGAAATTTCACTTGCAAAACTTAAAATGGCTGTATCTCCTAAACTATGCGTCCTAGAGAGAAATGGGCCTTACTTCGTGACTCCATCAAAAAATTCGAAAATCCAATAAAAATCGAAATTTCACTTGCAAAACTTAAAATGGCTGTATCTCCTAAACTATGCGTCCTAGAGGGAAATGGGCCTTAATTCGTGACTCCATCAAAAATTCGAAAATCCAATAAAAATCGAAATTTAACTTGCAAAACTTAAAATGGCTGTATCTCCTAAACTATGCGTCCTAGAGGGAAATGGGCCTTAATTCGTGACTCCATCAAAAAATTCGAAATTTCTCCGAAAATCCAATAAAAATCGAAATTTCACTTACAAAACTTAAAATGGCTGTATCTCCTAAACTATGCGTCCTAGAGGGAAATGGGCTTTAATTCGTGACTCCATCAAAAATTCGAAATTTCTCCGAAAATCCAATAAAAATCGAAATTTCACTTGCAAAACTTAAAATGGCTGTATCTCCTAAACTATGCGTCCTAGAGGGAAATGGGCCTTAATTCGTGACTCCATCAAAAAATTCGAAATTTCTCCGAAAATCCAATAAAAATCGAAATTTCACTTGCAAAACTTAAAATGGCTGTATCTCCTAAACTATGCGTCCTAGAGGGAAATGG